>NW_013666832.1:196706-204550 GCF_000517525.1 Limulus polyphemus
GTTTTTCTTGGGGAAACATTCTAACTACGCATGCTTATGCAGTAGGTTCTCGGCCAGAAAGCGTAACGGTCGTACATATAAACAAGCAGAATAATAGTATAGATTATTAGCTCAAAACAATAAAATTATAAAACAGATATACTCATGAGAGAAATACAACTGTTACTAATGTAGCAAGTTTCTCCACTATTGCCTGCCCTAGAATTGTGGTGACTACAGGCACATATTTTTGTACAAGTTTCCTCAGTTTTGGTTTTTAAAAGATGGTCACATTCAGGAGCTTGGGAAGGCTTAGCCTCTTCAAATGTGTTAAGAGATCTCTGACCTCCCGCGGGGCAAACCACCTTCAACACCTGGCGTGGAGAAACAAACAACCTCCCTAAGTAAAATGTCCTTTGCAAAGCATTATTCTCACTAACTCAAAAATGTATACAATATATGTGACAAAATAGTCTATCAAAACAAAAGATTCACGCGCCACCTATGGTCACCTTAGAGTAAAGGCCACTGAAACAACCCACTGACTGCTATAAAACTGTCTCCTGGTGGGCCAGCGGTAAGTTAATAGATTTACAATGCTAAAATTCGAGGTTCGATTCCCCGCGGTGGGCACAACAGATATCTCAATGTGGCTTTGCTTTAAGAAAAAAACAATAAAATGAGTAGTAAAAAAATGGAAGAGGAAATTGATGTATTGAACAAAAATGATTTAAGACCAACAACTAATATTCGTTGTCATACCCATCCTTACTTCAGTCTGGTGTCAGACCTAAATTACACGTGGAAAAAATAGGCAACTTCTTAGTCTTACTTGTAAGAAGGGGTGTACATAGTGTAGTTACGCTACATAGTACGCTACAATTTATTATTGTAAAGTATTTCAGTTTTGAGCTTGAGGGCTTATGATACTAGATTTACAGCCTTTTTTACCGTTTTCGCTTCAAGAAAACTTGGCAAAATGTTTTTATCCTTTTCGAAAGACATACAATATATGAGAGTGGTATGTTTTGTTATCTAATAATTTATATTTTAATACCACGAAATCAAAAACTGTGGTTTTATTATTTGGCTTGTCAACACATTCAACTTGTTTATTGTAGTTTTTAACAAAGATGAACAATATCCGTTGTGAAATTATATCACTGATTTGCGTGAAACTGGATATATTCTGATTTCACGCTCAACGTAAGAACGTTATTTGTACACAATGAGAGGTCGTATCAATTTGCATGGGATGGGCTTGAATATCAAGTCAGCAGATTGTCTCTTGCTCGTCACGTGACCTCATTCACTTAAGACCATGTCGTGATTCCTCGAGTAGTACGAGAGAAAAAAACTATTACGTCACTGGGTGAAGGGTTGTTGATCTGAGAAACCAATACAGTAATTTGACGAGACCCATGATAAACTATTTATTCATAGTGGGACTATCCGAATATCATATTTTAAAATGTTTATAACTTAAACTATTTCACCACTATCTCATACCGAAATTTGATTTTGATTGCTGTTATAAAACAAAATGACTCACTGTGTATCTTTTACGTTTAAAGTCTGTATTTATAATATTAAATCATGTGCTGAGAAATGTCTCAGCGGTGCGAAATTGTTTTTTAAGCTTTATTTTTCTGATTATACAGTCTGGAACTAAACAGAGCCCAACCTAATGTAAAGTAATATAACTTCAAGAATACACATATTCGTTTACCCGTATAGATGCGTGACAAAAGTGTTGATCATCGTCCTCAAAACCACCCCGGATTATACCTAAGGGCTTGTGTGCAGCCAAGGCCAGTGAAATCATATCTTTATGTTTCACTATCGCGTAGATACGTTTCATTGTTAGTCACGCTTCGTCAAACCTGGTTTGTAAATCTTTCTCTCTCTTTCTTCCGCTAACGATTTTTTCTTTTAATCGTTACGACCTCATTTAGTTACAGGACAGTTACCTTGTCAGCGGACTGGTTCTGTGCTTAATGGGGAGAGAAAGGGGAAGAAATAAAGAATATTCTAACTATACATGTACAATTTGCCTGAAAGTCGTGGTTTGCCAGTCCCTACATAGTATGTTTGCTCTCATGTCTGAGTCATGTACGTTATTATGGCGATGTGATGAAGCCCTAGTTAAACTTATATTCAAGCAGTTACGTTCCAGTACCGTTTTGTTACGTGTAATAAAGCAACAAGTTAGCGTATAATTTTTTTTGGCTCTAACATCGTTTATGTTATTCCGATAAAAACAGAAGCTGTAAATCATCGTTTCGTCTCTGACAACAACAACAACAAAAAGCGACAAGAATATTATCCGAATAAATTACTTTGTTACGGTTTGAGCTCCAGACAATGTATTATAATATATTTTTTTCTTTATACAGCGAAGTGTGGCCTAATGGTCAGGGTATCAGCCTGTGGATTTGACGCTCAACGATTCACGTGCCGTTGCCAGAAAAAACAAAACGCACTTCGCAATTTGGGGCCGCGAGTACGTTATAAGAGTAACAGCCAAATCCCACCATTCGAATAAGAGTGACCGAAGAGTTGGCGGTAGGTGCTGTTTAGTAGCTGCTCTTACTTAAGTCTATGTTTAACTTTAGGAATGGCTAGCAGAGAAACAGTAGATAGCCCTTGTGTAACTTTGCGCAAATATGTGAAACAAACCTATATTTATAAATTGATTCGGAAATCTTCCAAAAATTTTGTTAAGACAGTTAAGAAATACAACACAAATTACTACGATAGTGCTTTCTACCACCACTTCGGTACACAAGTAATACTGATAACCACACGTAAATATTCACACACACACTAAGAATGCGCTTTTTGCCTCCTCCACCTAGAATTTTGAATGACAAATAAGAAATATATTTACCTGAAGCACACCCAACACCGATAGAAACCGAATATTTTAACTCGAGATAGCCTTTGGTGAAATAACTGAAGTTACGTTCACTGCACATGCGTGGTAAAGAGCAATATCGACTATTATATCGTGAGAGTGTTTTATTGTTTTGCTAGGGATCGAAAGATGAGCATACAGAAATATTTATTTAAGAGCCAAAATAAAACGGACAATAGCATTGGTTGAGTAACAAGTGTTGAGAAAGTGTATTCTGATTCAGTGAAATAGTGTTGTATCAATCAGATAAACAGTGTTAACAGTAAACTTTACTGAACTATAAACATTGATTATGCACGTCAGTTTTTCTTAGAAGACGTTCTTAAAGTAACATGGCGCAGACGTTAAGTAGTGTGCTAAAAATTATCAAGTTATAGGAAGTTTATACGCGTCTGTTCATTTACGCATCACCTAGCGACCTGATCCTCAGAAAGAAAAGTACTAGAAGAGTGTCCATGGAATTAGAGTAATAGTTCACGATTCCGTGTAATTACTGGAAGAACGGGACCTTTTTGTAGAAGTTTTGGAGCATCTCAAAGTTTTGCTTGACTGCGTATAATATAAAGTTTAAGAGAACAAAGAGTTGGAAGTAATGAACATATAATTGGTATTTCGAAATTTGTAATAGTGTCCTTTTACAAAACGCCCCCTAGTAGCACAGCGGTATGTCTGCGGACTTATACCGCTAGTAACCGGGTTTCGAGACCCGTGGTGGGCATAGCACAGAGAACCCTTTGTGTTGATATAATATTACGAAATTTTGAAGTGATATTTTTTAATATATTGGTTGTTGTTTTTTTTTTGCTCCGCCTGAGACGAGCGATTTATGAACCAGTAATATGGAGCTATAATTACCAAAATACCTAAATCTACCGAACATGTGTAAACTACTGACGCTTCTTACCTCGATTAAAAAGATGTTCTTCCAAGTAAGTCCAGTTTTATAAAGAACCCTGTCAATTTTCATGATACTGGATGTTCTATCTAGATCAAAGTGGTTTTCATCATTGGACGTTAAGCATGGATATTGGCAAATGGAAGATGACAAAGTAAGTAGAGAGAAAACACCCTTTACTACATGTAATGGATTGTGGTAATTTGCCATGTTACCATTTGAATTAGGTAATGCTTCTGCTACATTTCAACAATTATGGAAAGTGTTCTGTTTGAACTATCCTGGATCATCATCCCCATCCACTTGGATGACACAGTTACACACATGGAAAGATGTTTGGTGATGCTTGTGACGGGCTTAGGGAGGATATGGAAATATAGGAAATAGAATCTTAAGCTGAATCCTAAGAAGTGTGAATTACTCCATCAACAAGTGAGTTTCCTAGGACACAGTTAGCAGAGAAGGAGTGTCTAAAGATCCACCAAAGATTGATTTAGTCCAGAATTAGCCAACACCAAAGAACTTGTGTGAGATAAGATTTCTTGGACTGTGCTCTTACTATGTTCATTGTGTAAAATCTTTCTCTGGCACAGCCCATCTTCTACACAAATTATATAAGAAAACAAATGTTTTTCTGGACAGCTGGTTTTTAACAAGCATTCGACAAAAGAAGAAGAAATTGACCCCAACTCCTATATTACCATACTCAACTCTGGAAAAACCACCCATTTTAGACACAAATGCCAGTGATTTTGCAGTGAGAGCCATTTTGTCACGAACATGGAAAAGAACATGTAACTGCCTACTATAGTAAGGCAATGAATGCTGCAGAAAGTAGGTATTGTACAGTTCAAAAAGAACTACTTAATGCTGTTTGAGCCTCCAGTCATTTACATCACTATCTATATGGCCTTGAAGTGGCTGGTGAATTTTCTCAACCCAAAATGGCAAATATCAAGATGGTCACAAAAGTCCTGGAGTCCAACTTTAGAATCATGGATCTCCTAGATAGAACCATGGAAATGCTGGCGAATTATCTCAGATATTATGTGTTAATGAAGAGTGTAGACACTGTGAGAAGAGGGACGCACAGTAGAAAAAAGACTATCAATATAAGGTACATCAAACTATAGTCCAGGATGTGGCATCCACCAGTGATGATGAAGATGTGGATCAACACTTAACTGAAAGCTGCTCAGACAAAAGATACGAGTTTGAAATCAATTATTCTATGACTCAACAATAATGTAGAAAGACCCTAATGGCAAACACTTTCTCCATACAGTCCAATAACAAAGATGTATTAAGCATAGTGAGATTCCTATGCTTACAAGAAGGAGTATTATGCCACAAATAGAAAGATACAGCACGGGTAGTTACAGCAGTATTAGATTGGAGCACCACTGGAGAGAGTTGTTGTTGATATGCTTGGTCCTCTGTCACAGTGTAATAATGGAAAAAAGACACATCATGATTATGACGAACTATTTTACCAAATTGCCAGAAGAGTATGTTGCTCCTAATCAGGAAGCAGAAACCCTTGCAAAGAAACTCATCAATGAACTTATCTCAAGATTTGGTACTCCTATGGAGCTCCACTCGGATTGAGAAAGAAATTTCAAGCCAAACATTTTTGCAGAAATGTGTGGGATCCTTGGGATGAAAAAAGATCAGAATAGATGGCATGGCGATACAACCACACACTCTTGAATCAATTAACCATATATGTGGATGGACATAAGAAAACGTGGGATTAAGATCTTCCACGGTTACTAATGTGTTATCACACAGCAATACATGACATTACCAGCAACAAAACAAAAAAGTGCCATTAGACCTTTTCTACTCTCGTCCAGATAAACGTCATTCATTGGAGACCTACCCAGGATATGTAGAGATATTAAGAAACACCATTGATGTCATACATGACTCCTCAAGAAAGACTTAAATTAGCTTGTGGTAAAATGGAAAGTCTCTATGATGTTAATGCTGATAAGATTGGATTCCATCAAGGTAATTTTGTGTGGCTGCCCAATTCTCACTGCAAGAAAACAGGTGTTGGAGGTGCCATGTGCTGTGCTAAATAGAATCAAAAGTATGGTTTACAGAATCCAGAAGGATAGACAATTCAAGCCAAAGGCTATTCCTCGTGACTGTCTTTGGGAGTACATCAATGAGAAAATGACCAGCTGGGCAATTACAGAGAATAATTTGTCATAGGTAATTCAACCTACTGAGTAGCCCAGAGTTCCTGTAGAGAATACTTTCAGAAGATTGTCCAGATTAGAGCTGCCAGTGAAGTCATCCAATCATCTACCCAAGAAGGACTTACCCAGTGACAGGACGGGGACGACAAATAACAACAATAGACAAGATGCTGTTACAACAGCGGAAGTCACGCAATGCTGGGAGCATGTGCACTAGAGTTTCTGGAAGGATCATGAATTTTTCTGGCAACTCTAGTTTGTTCTAGGCGCCCTCTTTTTTAGTATATAAGCTTGGCGAGAAAAACTAGCGTGATCGAAGAGATATGCAGATAGACTGAAGATAGAGATAATTGAATCAAGCGAACAGTAGGCACCATAAGTAAAGTGTGTGAATCACTGTGATTTATAGCATGTTTTATAAAAGTTGTTAAGTGTATTACAAAGTTGTATCGAGAAAGAATAAACTAGTTTTAATTAAGAAATGACTTGTATCGCTGAAGTTCCTCGGAAATAATTTATACCGGAAATTATCAAACGAGCAGATACATAACAAATTGGTGTCAGAGTGTGGGACCGAAAAGAAAAAAAAAGATGGAAATGAGAAGTGGCAAATCAAACTATGACTTAGCAGATTTGATGGCAGCAATACAAGAACAGCAATAGAACCAAGAAGAACGAGAAAATAAGCAAGAAGAGAAACTACAGTAGTCGGAACTGGAACAAGAAAGGAAACAGGAAGAAAGTCTCCAACAGCTGCGGGAAGTCAGCAGCAACTACAAGAATGTCAACAACAGTGGTAAGAAGTACAAATGGAAAACATTAGTAAATTTCAAAGTGAATTAAATACATTAAAGGACGATTTACTGTCTTTTACAAAGAGAGGATATATTAACCATGGGCATAATCAGCCCCAGACAAAAGGAAGCCCCTTCCAGACCTTGCAGCTAAACTCTAATGCAGACATCTTCAGTCCAGATGTTAGCAATAGGGGTGATCTAGTACGAAGGAAGCCATAAAAATTCGATGGGAAGGCACCATGGGAAGCATATAGAGCACAGTTTGAGCTCCTGGCAGAAATGAATGAATGGGCAGAGGAGCAAAAAGCAGTGTACCTGGCAACGAGCCCGAAGGGACAACCACTGGAAATACTTGGACAGTTGTCAGACGACAGGCACAACTATAGAGCACTGGTAGCTGCTCTAGAACTCAGGTATGGAACTCAAAATCAGTCCAAAGTCAACAGGAATAGGTTTAGGACGTGAGTTCGTGCTAAAGGGGAGAGCCTGCAAGAGCTGGCACAGGATTTGGAAAGTATGGCACACAAGGCCCACCCAAGTATACTTGCTGAGGGATCAGTTTGTAGACACCTTGGACAGTTTAGAATGGAACATACAAGTAAAGCAAGCCCACTCCTCTACTATACAAGATGCGATGGCAAGAACTCTTGAATTCGAATCCTACGTTAAGTCCAGCACAGAGGTACCAAGGTTGGTACAGTCATCAGGATTCAAGGCCAGAAAAGGGCAGCTTTCAGAGAAGCTTGAGGGAATTTGCTGGCACTGTAACAAACCTGGGCACAAGAAAGCTCAATGCTGGAAACTTCAACACATGGGAGACGATATAGCAGTAAAGGCTGCTACCAAGAAAGGCTGTTGGCACTGTGGAGAGCAAGGACATGAGGAGCCAGTGTAAGAAGAATACTACCAATAAGTCAGCTTCGGGAACCAGTAATAGTTGGTGTTGAGGAAGCCCACCAACCCCCATTGTGAAAGTCCCAACAGCTAATTGTAAAATGACAAGCACACATAGTGTCTATGTGACAGGAAAGCTGGATGGCCAAAAATGG
>NW_013666832.1:205550-207224 GCF_000517525.1 Limulus polyphemus
AGTGTTTACTAGATGTGCGGTATTCTTGCATATAAGACCGCCAAGAAGTGACGGCAACAATGTAATTGAATTGCAGACAGAGATAGAGACAGACAATTGAGTCAAGCGCGTGAGTCGTTCGTTGTGAATTTTAGCGTTTGTTTAAGGTATAGCGTGACTGTGGAAATTAAGTGTATTGCAAAGATGTATTGAGAAAGAATAAACTAGTTTTATTTAAGAAAGAACTTGTATCGCTAAAGTTTCTTCTGAAATAATTTTTACGGAAAATTAACAAACGAACACAGAGACGTAACAATACTAAAGAAGGGGCAGTGTTACGACAGCGGAAGTCAAGCGACGCTGGGAGCATGCGCGCTGGAGTTTCTGGAAGGATCATGAATTTTTCTGGCAACTCTAGTTTGTTCGAGTTGCCCTCTTTTTTAGTATATAAGCCTGACGAGAAAAACCAGCGTGATCAAGAGATATGCAGATAGATTGAAGATAAAGATAATTGAGTCAAGCGAACAGTAGGCACTGTAAGTAAAGTGTGTGTGAATCACTGTGATTTATCGCGTGTGTTATAAAAGTTGTTAAGTGTATTTGAAAGTTGTATCGAGAAAGAATAAACTAGTTTTAATTAAGAAAGGACTTGTATCGCTGAAGTTTCTCGGAAAGAATTTATACCGGAAATTAAGGAAATTATCAAACAAGCACATACGTAACAACGCCATCCCATCCATATACCATGGGCCTTGGAAGAGAAAAACACCAAAAAAGTCTTTGTTAATGGACAATTTAGTGTGTTATTTTATTTTTGTTATGTGTTAGGATTGTTCAAATAACTTCAAGATCAAGGAAGGGATATTTTCATTGTTTTAATTTAAATGTTAACTAGATAGTGCATGATGTTAAGACTGATAAATTTTGACTAATATCTAGACATGGGTACATTAATTGTAAATACGAGTTAGTTCAGTTACATCAGTGATTTGGATTTCAATGAAGTATTTAATAAGAGGTTCATGAAGTATTTATTGAGACATAATTGAGAATTGAGTGAACTATTCAATGTGTGAATGATGAGAAAGGATTGATTGAGTAATGTTATTAAGTTAAAGTTAGTACTTCTGTAAGCTAATCAGAAAGTTAGTCAGCTCAATCAAAAGAACTTTCTATTAAAGACTATTAAACATACAGTAGTTACAAAGTTGAAATTAAAATGTTCGTTTGTGTACTTAGGCTTAGAAGTTGCGTCAAAGTAAATGTAGTCTGCAGCAAATGTTATAGAAGAAATAAATTAATTCGTTATCGTTATGTGAACTGAACTTAGCATTATTTTTACCAAATAATCGGAGAAAAAAGAAAATAACACCCAACGATAGAACACATTACAACAGTATTTAAAATCTATCTGAGGGTGACAAAATTCGACGAAACAAAGGTAAAATAAACAAAATAGGGACATAGATAAACGTTTCGGAATTCTATCAGATTCCATCTTCAGTATCAAAAGCAAAATAAAATAACTTTACATAAGTCTTTGGACATTGTCAAAGTACAATTGCTAAATATAACGATAATTAAACAAGTAAAACACAAAACAGTAATCATGGGGAGAAACCACAGCAAGAAAACACAACAACAACAACAAAAGGTAAAATCAGTAATACGATGTTACGTCTCCGTTTGTTAATT
>NW_013666832.1:207730-213231 GCF_000517525.1 Limulus polyphemus
CTTCAAGAATCGCGCTAAACAAACGCTATAACAACGAACGTCAATAATACTTCTGACTGCAGTTCAATTACTCAATATCTACACACACATTACATTACCTCTCGCGTCACGCTGTCCCTTCTTATATATACCCGCCTACCCCATCTAGCAAATACTAGAGCATTCATGAAAAAACAAGATAGTTCTAGAAAATAGAGGGCGCCACACCAGTCACGTGACCTCGATGACGCAACAACGACATCAATTCCACATCAATTTACCGAAAAAAGACTCCCTGGTCTCCTTACACACTTTGATAGCTTTATCCCGTTTACGTATAAACGAAACCTTGTTACATGCTTACTAAACAGAGCTTACAACCTGTGCTCCACATATCTTAATCTACACTTTGAAATTTCGTTCTTACATGACATCCTGAAACGTAACTGCTATCCACAACACTTATTAGAAAACATTACCAACACCTTCCTAACAAAGAAACTCACAAATCCAATTAAGATACCAACTGTACCCAAACTTACTATATACTCGTGTCTTCCCTATACTGGCAAACAAAGCTTAAATTTAAAAAAATCACCTTAAACGCATACTTTGCGTTGCTAGGCGCTGGCACAATTCGATTTGACAGTGTCCCTATTTAGTGTCTTGAAAAATCAGAATAGAAAACCATCATCAATATCATACTGAAACGCCGAAAATTTCCTCCCCTATTGGCCCGAGCCCCGAATCTTTTAAGCAGCTAGTGACACCTCTGGTCAGCAGTAAGTTCACGAGCTTACAATGTTAAAATTCAGGGCTCGATTCTCTCGTTGGGCAGAGCTTTGTGTATCTTTACGCTTAAAAACAACTGACATTCAACTCGGAACGTCTGCTGCTGTTCACTGTCGAGATATTATTGAACCTTTTTGCTACGTTTAAGTATCCTGTATGAGACAGTTTTTGATCTGTGAAAATCGATATTGTGAGTTTGAAAGTAGGCTTATCTCTTGATTTATGAGACATATCAAAACATTCACATCGATGTCATTTATAATACATAAATGAATTTTCAAATAACAAAACACGTCAGATTAATAAACCTCGATTATATAACATGGGTGGCGTTTATAAACTTCTAATATGCCTGCCATATACAATACTTGTAATACATTCGTATTAAATCTATCAAAGTCGAACGTTAGATAAACAGAAAAAGAGGTCGCTGTACGCGAGTGAAACCCTAACAACAAAGAAATCACGCGTTAGGTAGAACACACGACAAAAGCAGGTGGTAGAACAACTCCGTTACGTTTTTTATATAGACATTGACTTTTAATTTATCGTAAGATTATAAGAAAGAACTCTACTATTTTATGAACAAAAAAGTTTTTTCGCCTGATTACTGCATGAAAAGCATTTTATTTTCACGAAACAAATTAAACTCGTTTGTTCTATATATCAATATACACTTTTGTGTGTTTGAGTTGAATGTTTGAAGATAGCAGAAGTAATTACTCAGTAAGTTACTGTGCTTTTTTTCCGTTGACTGCCCAATACAGTTTAATTATTTATTCTTATGTGAAGAATTTTAACAGAAGCCGGCTTTACGCTACCCATAGTTACCGCATTCGCTTGGCACGGTTACATCCCCTAACGACAACGCCAATCGACGCAGTCTCCACGCTAACGCAAGTCGCTAACGTCAGTGGACCAGAACAACGAACCATACCCGTGTGAGTGTAAAAGGGGAAGAAGATTGTCTGTCGTTAGACCTCCTCCGTAAGTTTACAATTAACTTTAATTTTTACTTTGTCGTATTTTATAGTTCATTCTTTCAATGTAAAATTTCGTTATTTAGCTCTAGTGTTATATTTTTCTCTCTTAATTAATAAGGAGTTTCCAATAGATATTCTTTGTGTGTGTTTCATTTCGAATTTCAAGTGAAACGCCTAACCGTTTGTGTAGACTCATAAGTTAGATATGAAGCAAGTTGATTTTTAGTTTTCTACAACTTTTAACTTGTCTAAGTAGTTAGCTTGTGATCAAATCGAAAGTTAATATTAATTACATTTTTAGAATGACGTTTTACTATACAGAGCTTAAGCAATAAGATTTCGGTTGCCGATAGACAATAGGCCTAAATTAACGACAATAATTTATATAAAA
This sequence comes from Limulus polyphemus, assembly GCF_000517525.1. Lineage (NCBI taxonomy): Eukaryota > Metazoa > Arthropoda > Merostomata > Xiphosura > Limulidae > Limulus > Limulus polyphemus. The sequence continues at coordinate 209,876 of NW_013666832.1, forward strand.
TCTAGTATTTGAAAATATCGGGATCAATAGTGGGATTTAATTTAACTTAAGTTTCACTTTTAATTTCCTTATCAATTTCAGTGAAAATAATATTTTAGGAAAAAAATATCAATATTAAAAGCTTTTTAGTTTTAGCTTTATTTAATGACGAAAAGAAAAAAATTATCAAGAAAATTAACATTAAAATTTATAATACTAATAAACTGAATTAAAAAAAACGTTTAACTTAAAAAACAAACAAACCCAGAATTAAGTAGGAGAGTGGCAAGGTCTCTTAAAATGTTGAAATGTTTAGGACCAAGTTGGTAAAAAAAACAAGAAGAAAACTTTGTGCTGGTTTTTACCACACAATCCATATAAAAAATACCATAATCTCATATGACATACATAATGCCCAGATAATAAATTGAAGTTTAAAATAGTATCAGCCCAGCAATATCAGTGAAAGAAAATGTCATAATTGAAACTTCACACCACTTTTGAAGGGTAAAGTGGCTTCATGTAATTTTAGGATGCATACACAAACACAACCCCTTATTATACTCATTCTTTAAGAATGTGCAACATTGAGAAGCAAAAAATCTGAGTGTGAAATTGACCTGGAAAGCTGAATAGCCTTAAACTGTTAGTGTTACAGGATGAAAAAGAGTACAAATGTGTATTTATAAACACATCCTAAAAGCTACACAGCATTTAGAAGTGATTGGTATGGTTCATGTATGTTAATAAATATTGAAACATGAACTAATTAACATAGCAAGCTATATTAAAGTTTTCAGTGTGGAGAAAAATGGTTAAATGCATATTAAAGCTACACAAGAACATATTTTGAAGTGTGATACCACTGAATGACTGTAAAGCTTGCAATTAGAGAATTAGACATTAATGAATTAAAGAGGTAGCAGTGTCTGTTTGCAGCTATTTGTGAAAAGCTTTCATTATCTTGTTACCTTATGATCAGAGCAAGTTATTCACTTAGATTAAAAATGAAAATCAACCTGGTAATGAATATATCTAATTAAGTTCTGTTATTATAATTTTACCTGTACTATGCATTGTTTCATCATTTAGGTACCTCTCTGTTAACAAAATTTTCTTACATAGTTTATTTTACATTGAGTAAAATTATAGATTCACGATAAAGTTAATTAGATTGTTTTCAAGAGATTGTAGTATTATCCTACTTTTAAGTGGAAAATTATTTATACACATTATTTTAGCCTCTGGCAAGCAACTTTTATGTTTGTTTTTATTAACTTCATTGTATATGTTATGTTCAACCTATTATCCATATCTCAGACCAGCTAAATTATCTTTAAAATGAATAATCAGACAATCAGACCAAGTAACACTATATTTAGAATAAATAATCAGACCAGCTAACACTATATTTAGAATAAATAATCAGACCAGCTAACACTATATTTAGAATAAATAATCAGACCAGCTAACACTATATTTAGAATAAATAATCAGACCAGCTAACACTATATTTAGAATAAATAATCAGACCACCTAATGCTATATTTAGAATGAATAATCAGACAAGCTAACACTATATTTAGAATGAATAATCAGACAAGCTAACACTATATTTAGAATGAATAATCAGACAAGCTAACACTATATTTAGAATAGATAATCAGACCAGCTAACACTATATTTAGAATAAATAATCAGACAAGCTAACACTATTTAGAATGAATAATCAGACAAGCTAACACTATATTTAGAATGAATAATCAGAACAACTAACAATGTATTTTGAATGAATAATCAGAACAACTAACAATGTATTTTGAATGAATAATCAGAACAACTAACAGTGTATTTTGAATGAATAATCAGAACAACTAACAATGTATTGTGAATGAATAATCAGAACAACTAACACTGTATTTTGACTAAATAATCAAAACAACTAACACTGTTTTAGAATAAATAATCAGAACAACTAACACTATATTTTGACTAAATAATCAAAACAACTAACACTGTTTTAGAATAAGTAATCAGACCAGCTGACACCATATTTAGGATATACAAATAGACCAGCTAACACTATATTTAGAGTGAATAATCAGAACAGCTAACAGTATTTAAGATAAATAATCAGACCAGCTAACTATAATTAGAGTGAATAATCAGATCAGCTAACACTATTTAGAATAAATAATCAGACCAGCTAACACTATATTTAGAATAAATAATCAGACCAGCTAGCTATAATTAGAGTGAATAATCAGACCAGCTAACACTATATTTAGAATGAATAATCAAAATAGCTAACACTATATTTAGAATGAATAATCAGAACAGCTAACACTGTGTTTAGAATAAATAATAAGATCAGCTAACACTGTGTAGAATAAATAATCAGACCAGCTAACACTATATTTAGAGTGAATAATCAGACCAGCTAACACTATATTTAGAATTAATAATCAGAGCAGCTAACACTGTGTTTAGAATAAATAATAAGATCAGCTAACACTGTGTAGAATAAATAATCAGACCAGCTAACACTATATTTAGAATGAATAATCAGAACAGCTAACACTATATTTATAGTTAATAATCAGACCAGTTAACACTATATTTAGAATAAATAATCAGACCAGCTAACACTATATTTAGAATAAATAATCAGACCAGCCAACACTGTGTTTGGAATAAATAATCAGACCAGCTAACATTATATTTAGAATAAATAATCAGACCAGCTAACACTGTGTTTGGAATAAATAATCAGACCAGCTAACATTATATTTAGAATAAATAATCAGACCAGCTAACACTATATTTAGAATAAATAATCAGACCAGCTTACACTATATTTAAAATAAATAATCAGACCACCTAACACTATATTTAGAATAAATAATCAGACCACCTAACACTATATTTAGAATGAATAATCAGACAAGCTAACACTATATTTAGAATAGATAATCAGACCAGCTAACACTCTATTTACAATAAATAATCAGACCAGCTAACACTGTATTTAGAATAAATAATCAGACCAGCTAACACTATATTTAGAATAAATAATCAGACCAGCTAACACTATATTTAGAATAAATAATCAGACCAGCTAACACTCTGTTTACAATAAATAATCAGACTAGCTAACACTATATTTAGAATAAATAATCAGAACAACTAACGCTATATTTAGAATGAATAATCAGACAAGCTAACACTATATTTAGAATGAATAATCAGACAAGCTAACACTATATTTAGAATGAATAATCAGACAAGCTAACACTGTATTTAGAATGAATAATCAGACAAGCTAATGCTATATTTAGAATAGATAATCAGACCAGCTAACACTATATTTAGAATAA
>NW_013666832.1:213907-219013 GCF_000517525.1 Limulus polyphemus
ACTAAATAATCAAAACAACTAACACTGTTTTAGAATAAGTAATCAGACCAGCTGACACCATATTTAGGATATATAAATAGACCAGCTAACACTATATTTAGAGTGAATAATCAGAACAGCTAACAGTATTTAGGATAAATAATCAGACCAGCTAACTATAATTAGAGTGAATAATCAGATCAGCTAACACTATTTAGAATGAATAATCAGACCAGCTAACACTATGTTTAGAATAAATAATCAGACCAGCTAACACTATGTTTAGAATGAATAATCAGACCATTTATATCTAAAAGTTGTACTTTGGTTTCACATCATATCTTTAAACTAATTAGTTTAGTTTGAGATTCCATACATGTATAATGTTAGTTTCAGTCTATGCACAACTATATACAGATTCATTAGTGTGTATCACATCTTCACCCAACTTTCAGCCGGTTAGTTAGCGTCAAACCAGCTTTTTCAATTTGTTTTGTTCAGTAGATCAGTTCAAGATTATCAAGTCTGTGTTTCCTTTACTTTACAGAGAGATAGTTGTACTAGAAGATTAAGAAACTGTTTTATTTCTTATTGCACATTGGTAATTTATCTGATGTAGCTTATGTTCTACCACTTATACAGCTATTGTTTTGCTCAGTCATTGCACTAGTTATCGTTGTGACCTCTTTCCTGACGTGGTTCTTATGAGTGCTCTTCTGATGGTGCCTGCCTTTATTGTTTTTAAACTCCTTCACTCAGCTGTATCTGTAATCACATAAAAGTGATCTTGATTGATCATCTTGAGACGTCAGCTATTTCCTACCATTTGAACATATCTGCTCTAACTGATGTTTGTTGTGGGTTTAATATTGATGTTGTGAAGTCATAACTCTCTGACAGACAAGTATACTTTACACCAAATAAGCACATTTTTATGGAAATTACTTGAGGCTAATTAATTCTTATATCCTACTGAGGTATATGTGTAGTATATACAGAGAATATGTTAGTTTTCTGATTAACTGTAGTGGATTATTACTCTTATCTCTATCAAACTTCACACCCATTTTATGATAGAAGTATATTTGCAACAGATAATATATGTATAAGAACAACAAAAAAAACAACAACTGATTTTGTATATACCACTGAGCATCAGGTGCCAATTGTGCTTTTGCAATTTTATATTGGCCTTATCGTACTCTTTATCTAAAGAAAGTCATACGAGTTTGTTAAGATTATTGTGATTAATGATTATATACCACTGGGTCTACAACTGTGTTTAAAAGTTTTTTTCAAAAGCAGCATATCTGTGTTGCTCCTAAGTTAAGAACTTTACAAATAATTAATCAAGTTCATACCATTCTTAGTCTTTTAATTGCATCCACTAAATCACAAGTTATCTTTAACTTAAAGAAAAAAAAATTTATCTTCTCTGTGAGTAGTTGAAGTACTTGTGAAATGAATGAGATCGTGAAATGTTTGCCATTGTTAGAGTTGAAATTTCTACTCGTTGTAAAGAGATCAGGGCACTGGGTTAATGTTACGAACCAGTCTACAAATATCATGATAGCTTATTACAAAAACTTGTACTATTTACAGTCAAAGTTGACAACTGTTTTCGTTTAAAAAAAACAGTTAACAAGAAATTAATTGAAAAGACATTCAAATCAGGTGTGATAGTTATAATTTTCATGCTTTAAGCATTGTTGGGCATTCCATTTTTGTTTATTTGTATTTAAACGTAACACAGGTAATAAGCTTTTTCCCTCTAAATGTTTTCACACATACATACTGTTATCATTGTCATTTATAATATGAAATATACTTTGTAAAAACAGCTACTTTCTGGTACACTATAGGAAATAGAATATGGTTTTAAGTTTTAGCTGTGCATGTGTTATTTTTGTGTGTGAAGAAATGCATTATTGTCTGTTAGTATTGACATTCATTGTATCTGGATTGTAAATTTTGTTTCTGTAATACAAATGAAAAAATTCTGTTCATATTCTGTTACCTAATATCAATTAATATTTTTTTTCTAAAAGTAAAATCTAAAGATCATTATACATGTTTTAAATTGTTGTTTATCAAAAATGTTGTAGAACCTGTTAAGTAACTGTTGACAGTGAAAGATTTGTGTATTTTGGGATATATATGGCTGGAAGACATTATTATTCTGATCACTTCTGTATAACCTCTGTCAGTTTGGTTGTTTTAATATCTTGTCCTTACATCCTGTTAAAGCTTGGAAAACTGATTCTATGTATAAGAAACTCCAGTCTTTTAAAGAAAATGAAATATTTTGTGTTTTCAGCTAAACCTTTTTCCTTGTTTTGAGTTCAGTACAGTGTGGTATATCTGTTTTTGTTCCAGAAGCTTGTTTAGCAGTAGCAAAAGTTCAGTTTGAGTTGTTTTTTAAATGCTCAAAACTTGCTTGACTGGTGTTGTTTATTCTTTAAACGTAACAACTACATTTAATTTTAGATATGATGTAATGCCCCAGAACAAATAATTATTCATGTATATATATTTGTGTTTACACGACCTGTTTTAGTACAAGGATTTTTACATTTTAAAATGCATACATCACATTTAAAACCCATACTGTAATGAACTGACCTTGTTTTATCTAGGAGTGTATATGAAACCCAACTTATTGCATGTTTATTACCTGCATACTCGGTAAATTTCAGTGTCCCTACGAACTGTATACCAATATGTTTTCTGTTGGAATTTCTAAAAGCCCAGTTTTATTGAGTGTGTCAAACTATATAGTTGGCTTGCATTAAAGGTCTGCCATTACATTGTCTAGACACAAAACAGTAAAGAATGTCTAGAGTGACTGGACCAAGGTTGATAGGTTAATATTGTTCTCACTCTTACAGATTCATTTGTATTTCAGATATTTAGAGGCCATGCATGTAATGTAGTAACATTTGTTATTGAACTTGAATATTATTTTATTGTTTGTAGCATTGTTTGGCAACAGCGTTATGATAATAAGAACAGTTTTAGTTTATAGCATGTTTAGTAGCAGTAATATGGTAATGACAAAAATCTTTTATTTTGTAGTGTTATTGTATACCTTATGTTTAGAAACAACGATATCATAATGAGGACAGTTTGTTTAGTATTGTGTTATTTTTAAAGTATGTTTAGAAACAATGATATCATAATGAGAACAGTTTTAGTTTAGTATTGTGTTATTGTTTACAGTATGTTTAGCAACAGTGATATGGTTATGAGAACATTTTTGTTAAATATATACTTTATTGTTTGTAGCATGGGTTAGAAATAGTGATATGGTAATGTGAACAGTTTTAATTAAATGTTTTATTGTTTGTAGCATGGCTTAGAAATAGTGATATGGTAACGTGAACAGTTTTAATTAAATGTTTTATTGTTTGTAGCATGGCTTAGAAATAGTGATATGGTAATTTGAACAGTTTTAATTAAATTTTGTTGTTTGTAGCATGGCTTAGAAATAGTGATATTGTAATGTGAACAGTTTTAATTAAATTTTGTTTTATTGTTTGTAGCATGGCTTAGAAATAGTGATATGGTAAGTTGAACAGTTTTAATTAAATTTTGTTGTTTGTAGCATGGGTTAGAAATAGTGATATGGTAATGTGAACAGTTTTAATTAAATTTTGTTTTATTGTTTGTAGCACGGAAAAGTTTTTATTAGATATTGTGTGATTACTTGTACCACTGTCTTTTAACAATTAACAGTGATATGATTGTGAAGATATTTCAGTTGAATGATTCATTGTTTGCAGTACTGTACTACGTTGAAGAAGTTATTTGTTGTTTATAACAGACTGAAAAAACAGAAAATAGTTACAAATTTGAGAGATGGTAACACTAGAAAAAACCTTATCTAAAAATCATTTATTTAACAAGTTGAAGTTTACACAGTTGCTATTGGTAGTACATTAGAAAAATATTTAAATGATTAAAATAATTCCACACCCGTGCCTTACATGAAACATGGTAGGATGTGCTGTGATAGTTAAAATTATTGTTGTAAAAGAAGTAACGATATGTAAGAAGTAGAAAGATGCCAATACAATTAAGGACATGTTGGTCCTTGAAAGGTGCCAATACAATTAAGGACATGTTGGTCCTTGAAAGATACCACTACAATTAATGACATGTTGATCTTTGAAAGATGCCATAACAATTAAGGACATGTTGGTCCTTGAAAGATGCCAATACAATTAAGGAGATGTTGGTCCTTCTAGACTTTCCTATCCTCTAAACTAAACAATTAAAAACAACTCAAAGCCAGCCATTATCACTTAAATACTTATCAAGCCTTCCCTTAAAACCCCTTAAATTTACAACATCTGCCATACCTGAAGGCATCTTATTCTAAAGGCCAACCACCCTATTAGAAAAATAAAGCTGTCTTTGCTGAAGATGACTCCTACACTGCAAAAATTTATATTTGTGTCACCTAGTCCTTCTATTCTCACCATTAAGTACAAAAAACAACAACGAAAGATTAATCATCAACATTATCATTTCCCTTAACAATCATAAACACCTCAGTCAGATCTCCTCTAACTCTTCTTTTTTCAAGAGAAAACAATGTCAGAGATATTTACCTGTCCTCGTATGACAATATTTCCATCCCATATATCATACTAGTAGCCCTCCTCAGATTCCTTTCTAACAATTCAGTGTCCTTAACCCTTTCGAGACAGATCACTGGTGAAAGGCCATGCCATCTCGTTTGTTGACTCGCATTCAAAATTTTATTGAACTACTATTTCATGAATTTATGTCAATAACTTTGGTATCAAACTGTAGATCATAATTAAAATTTTAGTATTGTATATTAATCAATTTCTTAATTTAAAAGCAAATATTAAAAAAACAGATGAACATAAATTTTTGTGTGTCATGTGGTATGTTGAATGCAGCACTGGTTCAAATTAGATGTTTGTGAAGTCAAAATACTAAGTCTCTAGTTTTGAACAAATTAGAAACTCAAATTAGCGATATTGACAAGCTAGAATGTAAAATAAGAGCCTCTTATCTTTTAAATTTGCTAAGATATTACTCATGTAATAAATCAAACACAGTGGCACCCCACCCACCTCTTTCCATTTTTGGAAA
>NW_013666832.1:219034-234444 GCF_000517525.1 Limulus polyphemus
GTTTGTGCCATTGCTTTTGAACCAATATTTCAACGCGGTAGGGTGTGTCTTTAGTCTGCTCGAAATTTCATATTTTATTAGAGTAAAATACATCTTAGTTACTAAGCTTTTATAAATTATAGTGGAATTCTATGGTATTGATGTAGTAACTTATGATTTTTTAGTTATTCAAATGTATATATAAAATCTAAAAACAAGTATTTTGTTTCATATCCTCCATGTGCAAAATTTTTAAAGGCTTAGCAACATACGTCAAGCAGCAACCGAGTACAAAGGTCATAACTAGAAGAGATAATTGGTTGTTTTACGTCTTTATTTACTGTTCTATGTTTTAGGAAAAATATGTTTAAGAACTTATTTCAAAATAGCACTAATCTATATACATATATAATGTATAATAATTGAAATGTGACTGTATTTTACAAAATACTAGTTACTAAAACACAGCCAAGACAAGTTACATTGTACAGAACAAAGGTCGGTTTTATTTTATTTGATATGGTAACATGAGTGGACATGAGCCGCGTCATTGTAACTTCTGTATTGTTAACCAGGCATGGCCGAAAAGTCAATATAATAAAAATAATAAATATATATAAAAGTATAATGTCTAAACACTTATGTTTTCGTGTTATAATTTGTGTTCATTCTAGAATGAAAGAGGCATAATTTATATTTATTTCCTAATTTTTTATGGTGGTTACATGGTCAGTCAAATCTATTGAACCCATACAGAGATTAATTACTGAAAATAACAGATAAATTATAGTTTTTTCTTAAGAAACATTTTATAACTATCTCGATATTATAAAGATTTCGGGTGTGAAATTTCAAAATTTTCTGATGCATAAAAGTATTTTAAATCCTAACATGAATATTACATTGCATGATAGATAGGCAATATGCAAAAAAAAAAAAAAGACATGCGAAAAACATTGCTTTATAAATCTTAAGACTTAAAAAAAAATTTGATATTTTGTGTATGAAAGCATTGTAATGTTTACTGATAAGTTGCCAAATTTCATTAACATTCGCTTACTTATTTAAAAGTTATAGCATGAGAACTATAACAAGCACAAAATGGTCACGTGGTCGGTCCCAAGAACCGAGCCCTTGCTGAAAGAGTTAAGGCAGCCAAGACTAAATATAATACTCTAGATGTAGTCTAACCAGTGACTTATACGATGACATTATAAACTCTTTAAGCTAGTATATACAATATTTCTGAAACGGTACAATCTCTGCTCCCCCATTGATATATTGCCCTTCATTTGCCTTCTAGGCATTGGTAAACTTTTAAAACTTTTTTTGTGTCATTGCAGCAAAATGTGGTGATCACGTGACCACCCTCCACTAATCCCATTGCACCCTCTATACTAGTGCAGGTAGCTCCTTCTCCCCTTGTGGCACAATCCTCACTTTATCGATGGGCTTATTCATACGATCCTCTAGCTCTAGCCATGTATTCTGCAAGGGTAGAGGGAGCTACCTGCTCTAGCGTAGAGGGCACAATGGGATTGGTGGAGGGTGAGCACATGTTGCTGTAATAATGCAAAAAATATAAGGGTATAAAAGACTGGTGCACTTTTAAAAAGTTTACCAATGCCTAGAGGGCAAATGAAGGTCGAGATAGCTATAGGTGGAAGGGGGTAAGTACCTATTGGAAATACATTTTCAATGTCAAAAAATGTTAATTTCTGTTGATAAAACTAAAAAGCCTATTTACACTACCACTAGCAATAGCAAACTGCTTTAAATGGCTTAAGAGACTGATTAGATGAAGTCTAATTTAAAAATGAACACACAACATTATCCGAAATAGAAATAAATACAATAGAAATTATTAATGAAAATTAATAAATAAGGCAGACTATGGATAGAAATGCATAATAATGAAAATTTTTCATTTAAGCTAGATGGCAAAAGGGTCCTTAAAGTGTAAATGAGGTGCTGTTCTTCAAATTCACTTAGGCAGTGATAAGTAGGTGCAGATCTCAGAAGGACTGTTTTAAGATGTCACAAATCTAGTTTTTTTGTCATTGCAAAAGTGTTTTGGATGAAAGATCAAGATTTCAATTGATTATATGTCTTTTTTTGTACATAAACTTTGTTGTCAATTTTGCACCCTAGCTTGCAAATGTATAGTAGGTTACAAAGATTGCAAATTAAATGGTAAATGACAGATTCAGTTGTACAGGTAAAAGGATTATTATTGTGGACACAACTTTTAGAACTAATAATTAAAGTTCAATTCTTTGTATGCTGGCATGGAGGAGCCAGGAGGAGTGTCAGGGTGAACGTGGCTGTTACAGTTGGTCAAATAAGTGCATCATGAAGACAAGGGTTGTGGATATAAGCAACTACAGGTTTTGTAGTGAACTTATTTATATGGTTAGGATTAGACTAGAGGATATTAAAATTGCTTCTAATTATTTTAGTAATTTGTAGAAATATGGTGGAATGATGGGGAATCGTTAAGGTAAGTTTCTATTGGGTATTTTCCAGAGAATTTTGAAGGGTGTGAGTGCAAGTTATATTGAAAACTTTATTTAGGATAGGTTTGGGGTAGGCACAGGAAGAAAATATATTTTCAAAAACTTCTGATTTAGCAACATAGTCATCAGGATCGCTACAAATATATCATAAGTAGAGCTGGGAAATTGAATCATTTAGGTTATATAATTTATTACCTTTAAGCATCAGTTACGTTGAGTAGTGTCCCTCATAGAAATTGATTAATGTCATGAAAATATTCAAGTAATCAAAATTAGTGTTTGTTGATATTAATATTTTTGATTATTCCAACAATTCGTGAATCAAAATTAGGGTTAATTTGATTGTCGCGAAAATAATCAACTGATCAAAATTAGTGTTTCCAATTATTTACTGTTTTCAATTATTCCAACTATCTAAATATTCAGAATGGGTTAAATTCTCCATTTCCACCAAACTTACTTGCTCTGTCTTTGTTATGGCAAAGCTGCTAAGGTTATCTGCCATTAACTTTAAACTGATGACTAGAGGGAAGGCAACTTACTGGCAGCACCCTCTGCCAACTTTATGGGTTATTACATGCTAAATAAAGTGTAAATTTACCATTTTTTACTTTGTGTTATATTTCTAATACATAATTGTGTAACTGTATTATTGAATGTTGTATAAGCAGCCACATTTTATTCCAGAAACTAATAACTGTATTTCATAATGTTGTATAAGCAGGTGTAGATATAGAGGAGTAGGTGTTCCAGACCACCATCATTTTTCCAGAAATCAATAACCGTATTCTTCAATGTTGTATAAGTAGGCACAAATCTAGGTGAGGGGGTCTAGAGGGCTGAATCTCCTCCACCCATTTTTTTACAGAAATTAATTGTATTATTTAATTTTGTATTAATGAGTATACATGTAAAGGGTCCAAATCTCACTCTTCCTTTTCTTTCTTAGAAATTGATAAAAAATAGCCATATGTCAGGTACTTACTTTTTAGTTTGTAGATATTAAGTAAGTAAATACATGGGTGTGTTGGGCTAAGGATTCTTCTACAGTAGGTGTCTGTGACTTGTTGGTGATAATTTAAAAGATAAATGAACAACATGCATTCCACTTGTTTTTAAAATAATATATATATTTGGAACAAGTTAAACGTATGTACAAAAATTCCTGACACTATGTAGATCATAGTTATATCATAAACACTATATAGTTCTCTTCTTCTTGTCAAAAGTCCACTTAGTCCTCTTCAATTGCTTTAGAATTCAGTTGACAAGCTGAAATATTTTTCTCTATTTCTATTGCCAGACTATCCGTGTATAGTTCACTTACATTATCGTTGAGTTACTGCAGTTGTATCCTGTATTTCAAAAATCCTCTGCTTCCTTTTTGTATTTCCAAGAATTGTCTACCTTTTGTCAAAGTCCACTCAGGCTAGTTCAATTACTTTAGAACACCATTTGAGGAGACAACTTATTCTCCTTACCTCTTTGAAATTGTTCACTTCCATGATGATTAACTTTGTGTTTAACTTTTTTCAAAACACAAGTATAAATGTGAATATATTAGCCTTATAATAAACATAAGTTGTTAATTTACCATTGCCTATGGTGATCTCTATATCAAAATAAGAGAGGTTGTTTGTGGAAATGTGCCAGTAAAACTTAAGGATGGATGAACTTTTGAAAAGAAGGCAATAAATGAGTGGAGTTCAGTTTGGTTACTTACAAAGATACCAAAAACATTGTCAATATATCTAGCATACAGACTGTGCTTTTTTTATTCTGAAAGATTGAGGGAACTTTGAAAAAAAAATTGGGGTTTTGGGTAACCTACAAATAAATCAGCATATGAAGGACTTATCTTTAGTGCCCATGGAAATGCTGCAATCTTGCATAGGATATTTTCTATTAAAAACTGAAAATATTGAGATACAAAACAAGTACTATAAGTTTCAGGATGGTATCAGTTGAAGGTTTGGGTATATTTCATATATCAAGAAAGCACTTAGGAGCTTTTAAGCCATTGATGTGAGGAATAACAGTGTAAAGGCTTGTTCTGTTGCCAGTAAGAGTTAGAAGAGTCTGAGGGAAAGGTAAAACCATCTAATAGCTGAAGTCTCTAATGTGAGGAGGTAACAATTGTAGAATGGGAGAGAATGTCTTTGAGAAAACTAGTGATCAATTCTGTCAGGTAGCTATAAGTTGAGACAGGTGCTTTTATTGGATTGTTAGGTTTATGAATTTTGAGAAGAATATAATAAACAGACAGTCAAATTCAAAATTGAACAAGATTATGAACTTAGAGAGGTCAGTTTTTTCTTAAATAGGCTTGTTTATAGTGTTAAGAATTTGAGTTTGTAGACTTGCTTAAGGTTTATCATCAGTTATAGGTAGGTGAAAAGAAGTATAGATAACTGTTTATCAGCTTTGGCCATGTAGAGTTGGAAATTTATTGGAAGATTTCATCACAGTATCAGTTATTGATTTTAAATTGGACAATGAAAGATGATGTTCTTTAGATATGTTGATCGAAAATGTTGAAGCAGAAAAGTCAGTATGTCTACTTTGTTCATGTCAAGTCAAAATATAATAGGCAATGGCAGGAAATTCCCTGATCTCAGGTGTTTTTTGTTTCATTTTTTGTTGATGTGTTCTAACAGTGAAGCTAGTTTTCATTCACTTCAAGAGATTGTATAGCATCATCCTTGGGGACAATGTTTGGATTTGGAGAGTTTTAAGAACACTGGGATGTATCAGAATAGTGGTGACTTTGTAGATGAACATGCAAGAAGAATTGTTCAACATTTTAAAGAATTGTAAGTTTGACAGTTTTAGTTTTGGTTGGGATGAAACCCAGTCTTTTGGATAAAACAGATTTTTCTGCTGTAGATAAAGGAAGATCAGATGGAATGGATTGAGGATTTAAGATTCACTGAAAGATTTTGGACAAGATTTTTGCTAAGAATTGAGTTGAAAGAAGCCTTAGAGAAGAACTTTCTTCTGTTTGATTCTTCACATAGTGAAAAATTTGGCATTTAGGAGATAGACCTGCCTGTGAATTTAACTAACAATGTCATGGGTCCAAATCTCATATAATGCACATTGTTATATATGAAACTGTTTAGAGATAGTGGAACAGAAAAATTTAATTTGGTGTTGTAAAACTGTTTTATTGTTTGTAATATCTAGAAAAGAATATGGATTTCAATACTGTTGCTAATAGCACTGTCTAGAGACAGTGGAATGGAGTTGTAAATATTGTTAACTTAATTATAGTTTTATTGGTTGTAGTCTTTATAGAGAAGAACATGGAATTAAATATTGTTTTGTTGTTTAAAGCACTGTCTAGAGACAGTGGAATGGTGCTGTATGTTTATACTAAGTATTATTTTGTTGTTTATAGCACTGTCTAGAGACAGTGGAATGATGCTATGAATAAATTTTCCTCTGCCAATGAAGGTGGCAGTAGTTATGTATTTACCCCCTGTGTGTGTGTTTGTTTGTAAGTAAGATTTCTCAAAAATGGCGGAATGGATTTAGATGAAAGTTGGTATACATTTGTACAATGATTCAATTTATAAGTGATTAGTTTTTGGAGGGTCAAGGTCACAAAAATCCAAAAAAATCCCCATCTGTTAACATGGGGACTGATTTTCCACACAATTTTTTGCTCTATAACTCAGTCAAAAATGATCGGATTTTGGTGAAAATTGGTGGACATATGTAGAATGTTACTCCTCATTGTCCTGCCAAAAGTGGTCTGTGTTCCATTGATCACGACAGACATATGAACAGATTTTCATATTTTTTTAGGGCCGAATATGTTCAATGCTGCATGGCATTGGTATGAGTTCTACTGAATGCCTCTCTAGTTAAATGTGGTTTTATTGTTTGTAATATATTTAAAAAAAGATTGAATTAAATATTATTGTTTTTATGACCCTCTAGGAACAGAGGAATGGTATTGTATGTTTACATTAAATATTGTTTTGTTGTTTATAGCACTGTCTAGAGACAGTAGAATGATACTATATGTTTACACTAAATATTGTTTTGTTGTTTATAGCACTGTCTAGAGATAATTGAATGATAATGTATGTTTACACGAAATATTGTTTTGTTGTTTATAGTACTGTCTAGAGACAGTGGAATAGTACTGTATGTTTACATTAAATGTTGTTTTGTTGTTTATAGCACTGTCTAGAGACAGTGGAATGATACTGTATGTTTACATTAAATATAGTTTTGTTGTTTATAGCACTGTCTAGAGACAGTGGAATGCTACTGTATGTTTACACTAAATATTGTTTTGTTGTTTATAGTACTGTCTAGAGACAGTGGAATGGTACTGTATGTTTACATTAAATATTGTTTTATTGTTTATAGTACTGTCTAGAGACAGTGGAATGGTACTGTATGTCTACACTAAATATTGTTTTGTTGTTTATAGCACTGTCTAGAGACAGTGGAATAATACTGTATGTTTACACTAAATATTGTTTTGTTGTTTATAGCACTGTCTAGAGACAGTGGAATGGTACTGTATGTTTACACTAAATATTGTTTTGTTGTTTGTAGTACTGTCTAGAGACAGTGGAATGGTGCTGTAAGGAAGATGTACAAGTGGAATATTGTTAAACTGTGTGGGTCTCCTGGTGTGGAAGTCCAGAGAGTAGTTTTGTATGATACCACTATACAAAATCATGGAAGAAAACTGTTCACCATTTTTGTTGATGGAGAGCCCTCTTGTTTTGTGGGTATGTATGTTTTATTTATGAAGATTTGAAAGAGCCAGTTTTGTTTCTCTGAAAATTTCTGTATTTTAGTATTGAAAATGAAGCTTTTAACCTTTGATCAAATCAGAACGTTTTTGCCCATACTTTTGTATTATCACCTTGTATTTTGGCAGTTTATTTACAATAATTATGTGTTGTTTGTTTCCTATGAATTATATATTGTTATACAAATGGAAATCAGGAGATTCTGGAAATATAAAGAGTTCAAACTTGTGTGAGGAGGTACTAATACATATTTAGTAGTTAGAAAATGTAAAATATATTGGTCTCACCATATTCTTGATTAAGTAAAAGTTGAGAGGTTTAATTGTTCTCTATGGAATCGTATTTATTTCTATCTTCAGCTGAAAGTGATTGCAGGAGAAAAGCATGTGGACTATGAACAACTATGTGAGGGGTTACTACTCCTGGGTGTCTGGCAGCAAATGTAAGTGTCTGTTGTTAAACCAAGTGGCTTATACTTTGAACATTAGACTTTGTGAAAAATACTCTTTTAAAGTTCATTTAATGCAGTTGTGAATTAAGACTGAACTTTAAATGTTCCAGGGTAAGATGATTCTACTAAACACTGGGTTAATTCAATCTAAACTGGCTGAAGTCCAAAATTTTTATTCCTTTTTAAACTGTTTTATTGTTTAAATTCAATAGTGCATTTCATGCATGTTTGAAAGTGCTTTTCTTTAGGATTAAATAAACTTCATGTATAATAGTTGATAAGAGATACACTATCAAGTTTGAATTATATACAAAAAAAGCTCCAATATACAATAGTAAAGAACTTATAAGAATTTCTTTTCTTATTAGAACTTAAATTCTTTAAATTAGATTTTCAGTACCATTAAATGTTAACACTATTATACTATGTTAAACATGTTTGTACAAGGTATTGGTTAACCCTATAATGTTTTTTAGAGTTTTTTGTTCTGTTGTTTTTTTTAGAGATCCTCTATCAGCAGTTGGAGAAGTAACCACCGGTTCTACAGACATCTGTGTTCGTCTTCGCAACTACAGTTGCCTAATCAGTAATATAAGGACTTTTTATGAGGTATATATATATATATTATTCAGTTAGTGTAAGAAAGTTTGATGAGTTTGTTGAAATTTATATATTTTTATTTTTTAATCCTTGAATGAAGCTCTTTGCACAGTAAGGCCTGGACATAACTACTTGTATATTGATACTTAGTTGATTACTTTACTTACTTTAGGCCCTACTTGCCTAGTGACACAAAGAGCCCCTCCATAAACTCAGTCCAAGCATGTTGATCCCAAGCTGAATCTGTGACATCAACTCGCTGATTTCTAGCTACCCTTCTCATAGGGCTCGGCATGGCCAGATGGTTAGGGTGCTCGACTCGCAATCGGAGAGACACAGTTTTAAATCCCTGTCCCACCAAGCATGCTCACCCTTTCAGCCATGGGGGGGGGGGGGTTATAAAGTAATGGTCAATCCCACTATTTGATGGTAGTGTTGGCAGTGGGTGGTGATGACTACCTGCCTTCCCTCTAGTCTTTCACTGCTAAATTAGGAATGACTTGTGCAGATAGCCCTTGTGTGGTTTTGTGTGAAATTCAAAACTAATCAAACAAACCCTTCTCATAATGCCAGTCCATGTTGGTTTTGGTCTACCTTTTCTTTGAGTTCCATGAGGTCTCCATTTAACTGCTTAATTGATGATTTTTTTTACTGTCCCTTCACATCACATGTCCAATTGATTTCCATTGAGACTTCTTCATATCATCATCAATCCAGGGTAATTGTGTCACTTCTCTAATATATTGCACACATACACAATCTATAAGTCTGACTCCGAGGATTGTTCTTAGAACTTTTTTCTTTTCAAGTTTTACAAATATGGCACACAATCTTTCATTGTTCATAAAGTAATGGTCAATCCCACTATTTGATGGTAGTGTTGGCAGTGGGTGGTGATGACTACCTGCCTTCCCTCTAGTCTTTCACTACTAAATTAGGAATGACTTGTGCAGATAGCCCTTGTGTGGTTTTGTGTGAAATTCAAAACTAATCAAACAAACCCTTCTCATAATGCCAGTCCATGTTGGTTTTGGTCTACCTTTTCTTTGAGTTCCATGAGGTCTCCATTTAACTGCTGAATTGATGATTTTTTTTACTGTCCCTTCACATCACATGTCCAATTGATTTCCATTGAGACTTCTTCATATCATCATCAATCCAGGGTAATTGTGTCACTTCTCTAATATATTGCACATATACACAATCTATAAGTCTGACTCCGAGGATTGTTCTTAGAACTTTTTTCTTTTCAAGTTTTACAAATATGCCACACAATCTTTCATTGTTCTACCGACTTTCATATCTATACAGAAGAACTGATCCAACTAGTGTAATATATAGATGAACCTTAGTGTCGATTCAGAGTCTGTGAGACTTCCACGCTCAATCAGAATCTAATGTAGGATTTAATGGCCAACAGTGCATTGCTATAAATCAACATGGATTTTGAACTCTGTTCAAACAGAGATGTATATTACCTGTTATTCTGATTAGAACATTAGTAAGTACCATAAATGTTATAGAGGTTCAGTTCTATAGAATATTACTAAATGCATATAATAGTAATTATTTAAACCAAAATATTAAATCAACATGGATTTTGAACTCTGTTCAAACAGAGATGTAAATTACCTGTTATTCTGATTAGAACATTACTAAATGCATATAATAGTAATTATTTAAACCAAAATATTAAAGATGATTAAATGTTATACAGGTTCAACTATAGAACATTACTAAGTATATGTAATGGTATATTATTTAAACCAAAATATTAAGGATCATTAAATGTTATATGGGTTCAACTATAGAACATTACTAAGTATATATAATGGTATATTATTTAAACCAAAATATTAAGGATCATTAAATGTTATACAGGTTCAACTATAGAACATTACTAAGTATATGTAATGGTATATTATTTAAACCAAAATATTAAGGATCATTAAATGTTATACAGATTTAAGTATAGAATGTTAATTAAGTATGGAAATGGTATATTAAATAAACCAAAATATTGAGGATCATTAAATGCTATACAGATTCAACTATGCAATGTTAATTAAGTACGTAAATGGTATATTACATATTCAAAGATGTTCAAACTGATAAAACAAATAATGTATTTTGAATTTGGAGCATTTCAATAACAAATAGTAAGGTACAGCATTAGGATACCAAAAAAGGGCCACTTTCTTAATTCACCATAGTTGATATAAATGTCAAATATTAACATCCTTGTAAATCCATAAAAAGTATTAAATATTTATTCTTTATAAATATCGGTGATTGTGCTATTTTTTTTATTTTATTTTTTTGCCCATGCATTCCAAAATGTACATGCCAAATATTTGCATCCCATTTTTCAGGAGCTGTATTCATATACTCAGCTGAACTTATGAACAGAATCATGCCATTCTGTTGATATGTGCACTTTTCATCATGTAGACATCACTATATATATATAACTCCATGATCTTTTGGCCTGAATCTGATAGCTGTGGAAATGAGGTCATCCTAAACCATATATTGGTCAGGATCATGCTTTGACACATTTCCTGCACTAAATTATGCCAGTTATTCATTTATTGCAAGTTTTTGAACAATAAGAAGTAAATTCATGTGTGTGTGATTTTGGCTAATTTTATTACAGTTCAAAGAAAAAAGTGTTGATTATGTTGTTCTCTGATTTTAAGAAATTAGTACTATAAATAGATATGAATTTAGACTACATCTTATTCAAAGCTGATAATAAGTTGCGTAGCTCATCAGAAAAAAGGATATATGCATAATTAAAATTTAGAATTTACTTGTATTGAATTTGATTTGTAATTTGTATTACTATTGTTTTCATAAAACGTATGTTGATAGTTTTAACATTTTTGAAAAGTATTACTTTAGTTACTAACTTAAAATCCTATCAGGTTTAACTCGTACAAGTTGTAGAACTGGTTTTCATAAAATATTTTCATTTCTTACAGCATAGGTTTATTTTCTAAACTTAATTCAGATTTGAATAAAAAGTAAGTACTCAGTGTCAAGGTTTTTGGATTGTATAAGTTGTAGAAATTGTGTCAGGATCAATGTGAAAATATTTTCTGACATATTACAAAATTAATAACATTGTAACATTCTTTTTTTTTTTTTTTGGAGAGACGTATTTAATTGAAAATCAAAAAAGAATTAGATGAAAAAAACAATAGTTAATCAGTTATAACTAACAATAGTTAATCAGTTATAACCGTAACACAGTTTATTACACACTTTAAAGACCACTAACATTGTGTGTCTCAAATGAAGTTATAATACATAGTTAAAGTCAGTACTGTCTGTATTAGCGAGTTGCATGTCTGTAGTTAAAATGTTTGTCGTTTGGCCCTTTCTGAAAAAAAAACAACCCAAAAAAAAGTGTTGTCTTCACTGTATTTTGCAGTCAAGTGGCTTCTTGACAAAGTTGGGAATGCAGTTATAGAACTTTTTGATGAACATTTAATAAAAATGAAATTCTAAAGTGATAGAAAAACTAAATCATATTTTACAAGCTGAGGTACCTGTCCTTTGTCTGGGTTATGGACTTTAAAACAAATGTGGGGGTGGATGCTATGGTAAATAACACAAAAATCCTAACTTTCACACAATGTATTTTTAATATTTTAACAGTATTCATTATTACCTCACCAAAAGTTTTGTACAAGGTTTAAGAATTCAATATGTACTTAAAAACATGGTATATACTGTGTGATGGTCAGAGTTACTTTGTATTAAGAGGTAGCAGCCAAAGTAGTGGTGGTAGGGGTGCTTTCTGTTACTTACTTTCAACAACCAGCTCTTAATGTCCTTCCACAGTGTTTTACTTGATTAACTGATTGACGGTCATTGGCTGCAGAAGTGTATTATGGGCTGAAGTTGAAACGTCACGGGTCAAAGTAGGAAGTGGGTATAACTTAAAATCAGCCTTATGGTGGCTGTTGGAATAGAAACTTCGGCTGAGTTTTTGTATTATTGCAATAGTGGCAGTCATATTTTTTCATTGCATTCCTCCATAGAGAGTGCTAGCACACTCTCTGAGATATATTTAAGAGTTTATGTACTCTCCCCCACACTTCGTGTATGTTGTGTTATAGAAATTTTAATACATTTCTTTTGTGTGTGTAAAGACGTAGCACCATCTATGAATGTAGTTAACATTGACTTGCATCAAAGATAATAAATGCTCAATAAAAGCAATAATGGAAGTGGAGGGAGTTGTTAACTCCCCATTAACATGCCCCTTGTTCCAAACTATCATCCCACAAAGTTTGGTTGAGATTGGCCCAGTGACCTAGGAGTAGTTAGATAAAGGACATACAGACAGATATACATATTTTTGTGCTTTATATATAGATGAATTTCTAAGTCAAAATAAATGAAATTAAGTATTTAGTAAGTTGGTTCTAAGCTTAATGCAATTTGATTAAATATTTCCACTGTCAGAAGGATCAGAAGGAAACAAAGTCTAAGAATATCAATGACATCCTCCCAGTCTGGATTGGGTTAAGACCCATCATCTTACTTTATTATTGTATCCATTTATTATATTTACAAGTCCCATGAATACAGAATGAGCCTTATTTCATCTAATTGATTTATTTTGTGTCTAAGATGCAAAGTTTGCATTAACGTGACCAGTGAATATTATTAGTGTTTTTATAGTGTAGTGAAAAACTAAATTAATTTTTCAGTACATACATTTTGAGCAGATATGTTTAAGTATGTAATGATTATTAAAGATTGAAGCATTGTCTGTAAATGTACTTGTTTTCCTAAGCTCAAGAAATACCTCTTCCATGACACTAATATACTTAACCTTTTGCTTACTGTAGGGTGTACTTAATATTCATTCTATTTCTATTCCGAGGGTTCATATGAGTATACTGTGGTTAAGTTTTTCACATTAAATCCAATGATATATGATTTGTATATCATTCAATGAAGTATAAAATATTTCCTATTTTATCAAATTTCCCTGATTTCTGGGAACACAATGTGCCTGGTCATAAAAGTGTTGAATAAGCATTCTGTGCTCAGTGAAGGCCGGTGCTGAATAGCAGGGGCACAAACAGAATCCATACACACAATGTGTGGTTATCAGTTGCAGATGTCACAAGAAGAAAATTTCTTTCGTGACAAAGTAAGGTGTTCCATGATCATTAGGACTTGTTTATTGTTGAGTTCATTTAAGAAAACTGCAATTTACATCTACAACACAATAAAGCAGGAAACCTGTTGATATTGTAAAGATGTTACTATTAATTTATTTGTTAATGCTATTAAAAGTATTAATTTCAAAGTCGAAGTATTGCTTATTCGAACTTTGATTTTCAGTATGCTGTTTTCTCAGTTTTCAGTGAAGTAACATCCAAAGACATTGTTGATTTTATTTCAGAGTGTATTGGGACAGTTACTCTTGATGCCTCTCCCAGACATACTATCTATTGTGAAGAACCCAAATGCTGGTAAGGAATACTGTGTTGCTGACATGTCATCATGTTTCTGTTCACACTAGTAGCACGTATATTGTAAGTTAGAGGTTATTCCATTATTTCATATGGTTTAGATGAAAATTTTACCAAAATGGTGCATCAAATAGTGAAGTATCCAAAAAAAATGCTCCTCCTTGTTTGAATAAGATTAAAACTTTCACAAACTTTATTTGAAGAACTAACATTTTTGTGTATGTTATTCATTTTTAACCTTCAAGGTGGGTGTTGAACTCTTGTGTAAAGTATATGTTTTGTGGGAGAACATCTGCATGTAACAGCTGAGAAAGCTCTACTGGCCATTCATATATAGTGAATTTGTAATTTCTGTAATGTACTTTCTTGAATGATTCACATGAAAGTTGTTATTAACACTTTGCATAGCAAATCTTATCTAGTTATAATGGTTTCAGTTTGGTTTTGAGACTCAGAAGAAAAAGTTGCTTTCTACAGATTAACATAAACACCAACTGTAGGTTAAGATAGCCCAAAAATATTCCTATTTTTTTGTTTAGTGTGATACATGCCTTATTACCAAGTTTGGGACAAGATAAACTAATAATTCTGGGCTCAAGAACTAAGTACCCTAAACAGGGAATGCTGATCCATGTTTGTCCCAAAACCATCTTTAATTAATGTTTTCTTTGTTACAGTTTCTCTGAATCTTTTTATACTAAATCTAGTATTGTACAATTTTTTATAGAATTCATTTTTTTTCTTTTATTAAGAACTACAAGAGATTAACAAAGACACTTTGCAATTTGCAGAACAAAGTGTGGGGGCCATGAAACAGTTGATATTACTAATTTTGGGTGCTGCAGTCCAGTGTGAACAAAAGGAAAACTTCATAGAGGCAATCAAAACTTTGGACCTTGATGCTCAGCATGCAATGGTTCAGTACATTCAACAGGTAGATAACCCTTGTAATTTAGTTTGTTCAATGGGTGGAAAACCCTTATAATTTAGTATATTTAACATGTAGATAACCCTTATAGTTTAGTTTGTTCAACAGGTAGATAACCCTCATAGTTTAGTTTGTTCAACAGGTAGATAACCCTCATAGTTTAGTTTGTTCAACAGGTAGATAACCCTTATAGTTTAGTTTGTTCAACAGGTAGATAACCCTTGTAGTTTAGTTTGTTCAACAGGTACATAACCCTTATAGTAGACAACCCTTATAGTTCAGCATGTTCAACATTTAGATAACCCATATAGTTTAGTGTATTCAACAGGTAGATAACCATTATAGTTCAGTATGTTGAATGCATAGATAACTTTTGTAGTTCAGTAAATTCAACTGGTAGATAACCATTATAGTTCAGTATGTTTAACATGTAGGTAACCTTTGTAGTTCAGTAAGTTCAACAGGTAGGTAATGATTATAGTTCAGTATGTTGAATGCATAGATAACTTTTGTAGTTCAGTAAGTTCAACAGGTAGATAACCATTATAGTTCAGTATGTTGAATGCATAGATAACTTTTGTAGTTCAGTAAGTTCAACAGGTAGATAACCATTATAGTTCAGTATGTTGAATGCATAGATAACTTTTGTAGTTCAGTAAG
>NW_013666832.1:235132-237103 GCF_000517525.1 Limulus polyphemus
TAACACGTAGATAACCTTTGTAGTTCAGTAAATTCAACAGGTAGATAACCATTATAGTTCAGTATGTTGAATGCATAGATAACTTTTGTAGTTCAGTAAATTCAACAGGTAGATAACCATTATAGTTCAATATGATTAACACGTAGATAACCTTTGTAGTTCAGTAAATTCAACAGGTAGATAACCATTATAGTTCAGTATGTTTAACACGTAGATAACCTTTGTAGTTCAATAAATTCAACAGGTAGATAACCCTTATAGTTCAGTATGTTTAAAATATAGGTAACCTTTGTAGTTCAATAAATTCAACAGGTAGATAACCCTTATAGTTCAGTATGTTTAACATGTAGGTAACCTTTGTAGTTCAGTAAATTCAACAGGTAGATAACCATTATAGTTCAGTATGTTTAACACGTAGATAACCTTTGTAGTTCAAAAAATTCAACAGGAAGATAACCCTTATAGTTCAGTATGTTTAAAATATAGGTAACCTTTGTAGTTCAATAAATTCAACAGGTAGATAACCCTTATAGTTCAGTATGTTTAAAATATAGGTAACTTTTGTAGTTCAATAAATTCAACAGGAAGATAACCCTTATAGTTCAATATATTCAACAGGTAGTTTAGCAGTATTATTGAGTTAGTAGCTCACTCAGTAGCTGGACTGATGTGTAATGAAATCTAGTTTAATAGTACTAGTAACTAACTCAACACATGAATAGCAATAAAATAATTGCATGGTGAGGAAATAACAAAATGCAAAATAGTTTTACTTGTTCTTTCACCCTAATTCTTCTATTAATGGTTTCATTCTCACTGGAAACCTAATGAAGGCTTGTTGCCTAAAACATTCGTTTTAGTGTTTAACCAATAAAATTATTTTAATTTGGTGAGTTTTTCACCATTACTTTATTTTCTATTTTGCATTTAAGCACGTACGAGTACTAGTAAGTTAGTAATCCTCTCAACAAATGGACTGACACATACAGTAGACTAGTTTAGTAGTACTAGTAAGTTAGTAACCCTCTTAACAGATGGACTGACACATACAGTAGATTCGTTTAATAGTACCAGTAAGTTCTCAACAGATGGACTGACACTTACAGTAGACTAATTTAGTAGTACCAGTAAGTTAGTAACACTCAACAGATGGATTGACACATACACAGCGTGGTCACAAGTAAATAGACACCACCTTTTGAGAAAAAAATGAAATTTTTCAGTCATATTCACATGAATTGATATATTTATAATTTAATTAATATATGGTAGATCTTCCTTTCATTTCGTGGAGTTCGTTGATCCTTTGGGGCATCATGAGAATCATCTCGTCAATTTTAGATTGTGGGATTTTCGCCCACTCTTGCTTCAAAACTTGGAGTAGATCGCTCTTCGAAGTTGGTTTTTTTGGTTGTTTCTTTACTTGCCAGTCTAGTATGGCCAGAGGTTTTAATGGGGGTTCATGTCAGGAGATTGGCTCGGCCAGGGCAACTTCTGGATACCATTTTCTTCCTGCCACTTTTGGGTGTTTCTAGCAGTGTGACACGGTGCTCCATCTTCCTGGAACAACGTTGTGTTCTTGTCTACGAAACTCGAGGAATAAAGTGGCAAGAGTCCTTCCTCCAATATTTCAACCTATTTCGCAAAATTTATGTTGCCAACACACTCCACTAAGCTCGATCTCTCACCAACACAAACAGCGCCCCAAACCATCACGCTGAAATCACCATGCTTCACAGTTGGATGCAATCTGTTGAGCCAAAACTCTTGCTGAGGCATTCTCCATACCCATATCCTTCCACTGTCCGAAAATTGAGCGAATCTTGATTCGTCTGAGAACAATACAGTCTTCCAAAAGTCCAGAGGCTTGGTCATCATATCACTTGCCCACTTCTTTCGTCTGATAACCCAATCTGTGGAGAATCCGTTGAACAGATTTTGGGCTCATCCCACCAACTTTGGCCACTTCTG
>NW_013666832.1:237619-238576 GCF_000517525.1 Limulus polyphemus
TTCTCCAATCATTAATCTGGGATCCATTTCGATGCTCCTCTTGACAGCCCCTTTTTGTCTTCTCCGATGGACCAGGACGACCCGGACGCTGTTCAGTTGTTTCCTTGCCATGTTTCCTGAACTGCACGATGATTCTGTTGACTGTCGAAAGCGGGATTCCCAAATTCTGCAAAATTTGCCGCTGACTTATTCCACCATCTGCTTGACCAACTATCCTTCCTCTAACAAAATCTGACAATTCGAGAGAACCTTGAGTTCTAGGCATGTTGTAGCAGAAGATAATTAGTGTGCGAACCATTTTCATTTATATAGTGCTCTGTGAACACAAATTAGTTAGCATAAATCAGTTAAATGATGAAAAATTATGTGTCTATTTACTTGTGACCACTCAGTGTGCAGTAGACTAGTTTAATAGTACTAGTAAATTAGTAACCCTCTCAACAGATGGACTGACACGTACAGTAGACTAGATTAGTAGTACTAGTAAATTAGTAACCCTCTCAACAGATGGACTGACACATACAGTAGACTAGTTTAATAGTACTAGTAAATTAGTAACCCTCTCAACAGATGGACTGACACGTACAGTAGACTAGTTTAATAGTACTAGTAATTAGTAACCCTCTCAACAGATGGACTGACACATACAGTAGACTAGTTTAGTAGTACTAGTAAATTAGTAACCCTCTTAACAGAAGGACTGACACGTACAGTAGACTAGATTAGTAGTACTAGTAAATTAGTAACCCTCTCAACAGATGGACTGACACGTACAGTAGACTAGGTTAGTAGTACTAGTAAATTAGTAACCCTTTAAACAGATGGACTGACACATACAGTAGACTAGTTTAATAGTACTAGTAAGTTAGTAACCCTCTCAACTGATGGACTGACACATACAGTACACTAGTTTAATAGTACTAGTAAATTAGTAACCCTCTCAACAGATGGACTGAC
>NW_013666832.1:239326-249708 GCF_000517525.1 Limulus polyphemus
CTCGATTTGCTATAGAAATCAACTTTTAAGTATTGAAATTTAATCTTATAGGAAATAATTACAAACATGGTAATAATTAATGTTCCACCTTGGGTATCTTTGTGTTTTTGTATTTGCTCTTGTGTTGTTTGGTTCCAGTGTTCTTGAAGCTGTGTCAATGGACATTCTACTTGTGAGACACATAATCCAGCAAATCTCAGAGTTAAGGTCTAGGCCTTGTGGTGGTCATTTCATTCGGTGGATATCTCCTTATATTTTTTTTCTTTACCTTGTAAAATCAACATTCATTGGAAGTGTATTTGTGATCATTATCTGTTTGAACTATGAAATCTTGACCAATCACCTTCTCTACAGGGGGTATAACATGTTGGACTGATATACAGTGGTTTTTATGCTGAATCTAAGTTTCAAATGGACAGCAACTGCCTGTTGTAGAAATCTACAAATGTAGAGGATGATGTTTCAAAAGTCTTCTGCCTTTAGTCTTCAGACGGAAGACTTTCGAAACGTCGTCCTCAACATTTGTAGGTTTTTACAACAGGTAGTTGCTGTTTATTTGAAACTTAGATTCATTATGAATACTCTGCCTAAACAACCTATGAAAGGTTTTTATGCTGTTTCATAATCCCATCGATTTTGTAAGTTTGGCATCACCATTTATAGGTGTTGCTCCCCAAATTTTTACAGAATTTCCTACATGTTTATTTGCACAGTACACTCTTGCAAACTCTCATTGGCTCTGGTGAACATATAGATGTTGGTTGGAACCAGACAGTTCATACTTTTACTCATCTGCTCCAAAGGATACACGTTGTTTGTCAAAGATAGTTTCTTTGTGGAGCAAGGTCTATCTTGCTGCTATTCTTCCCCAGAGGTCACATTTTTGCAACATTGTTGTCAACCATGTTTTTTTCTTCTTTTTTTGCAGTTTTTCTTTAATTTTTCAGAGGATTGATTTTTAGATGTTTAACATTTCTTACTCTTCCTTATCTGACTAGATTTCCTTGTATCTGTGCAGTTTGTATTCACAGTACTTGGTACTTTGACTGTGATTCTGTCAAAGGGTGTTAACTCTCTTAGTTTTTGCCATTTTTATAGTGAGAACATATTAGCTGTACTGGATGAAGTTTTCAGAAAACAAAATCATCCATTATTTACCAATATGTACCTGCATGAAAAACTCGGAACATGAAAATTTCAAATTCTTGAAATAAAAACCACAGAACTAATTTACAAGGTTCTGTAAATATATATATATATATATATATATATATATATGGAAACATATAATTGTACAATAACATTTGTTTCTAATGCACATTATATTAGTTTGTTTTCACAGAGGAACTAGTACCCTGCTTCTCAAAGTCATAAAGGTTTTTATTTATATAAATTAGGTTACTGACAATCCTGAGGCAGTCTGGACACTGGATAGTGACTTGGATAAAAGTTCTGGGGATGAACAGGTTTTATTTTTGCTTGAGCAACATATTCAGAGGCTAACAAAGGAACGAGACGAGTTACTACAAGTATGTTTGATATGTTGTTCAAATTATTGTGCATTATATTAGAATTAAACTTAAAAGTAAACATCCTTCATGAGTCTATAGTTAGATTAAATATTTGTGACAGCAAACATGGATCAATGCAAAAATTACAGTGTAACTTTTTAGTTATTAAATTTGATTGATTTGAAAACTATAAATATTAGGGTTAAGTAATTTTAACTAAACGTGTCTGTTACAGAAGTCCCATGTAGTAGAAGTAAAGATTTTTCTTGTAATATATATACTTCGGTATTAATGGTTTAATATCAAACTGTCAATTTTAACAGATTTAACTTTTAAAAACTTTTTAAAAATGAACTTTTTCATTGATTTAAGAAATGTGTTTAATCTGAGTGTGTGTGTATATATATATATATATATATATATGGTAAAAAGGACATTGTTTGTGCTATGGTAGAAACTGTGTATTTTTTTTATTAATAATTTTATAGTTAGTAATACCTCCATAGCCTTCTGGAGAGATATTAATCTAGTCATGTAACAAGAGGCTCATGTTAAATCTACAGGTAGTGGATTGGCCATTTTTACCAAACTTGTGACCATGAAACTTTATTTCCTGTAACTGAATGTACTTAGTGTATCTTCACAAAATTTAGCAAGCCTATAGTAACCATTATAAGTTTCTTGTACTCAAAAATTAGAGTCTTTAATGAGGTGTTTTTACTAAAGATTTGTCTATGAACGTATAGAGCTCTTTCTGAATCGATCTGAATGATTTTACTGCTAAGAATAAAAATACTACTTTTCATATTTTATTTGCATAAACTCTAGAAACTCTTAAATGAATATCAAAGGTTGTTTTTTCAGTAAAACTTTATATCTAATCTTAGTTTCTCTACCCTAACACTAACTGTAGCAAAATTAGCAATGTAGGGTAAAATGAAAAGTTGGAAAATGTGAAATAAATCAAAATTACCATTTTTTTCTTTCTAAAATGACTGCATATTTAAACATACAATTACTATTTATTGTTAAAGTCAAAGTTAATAGACTTTTCCAGCTGGGTTTATTTAGTTTTTATTGCTTTACAGTTGCGTTTAGATTCTCTCAGACTACACTGAAAGCCATTTATGATAACCAAACAGCTATGTGTAAATAAATGATCGAGTTACATACACACCACAATCAAATTACAATCATGCAGTTTTATGTGCTTGTGCTAATATATAATATAATATAATATATAATACATATTTCTGATAAAAGTTTTCTTATCTAACTTTATAGATTTCTAGTTTCCACATTTTATTTTATGACAATAAATATAAAACGATACACGAAAACAAGAAATTTAGTACTTATGTCTGGACTCTTGCTTTTTTGGTGTTGCTTGATGGAACACTGTGGGTCTACTTTTTTTATTGTAATGTTGTTGTTGGTACAAAATATAATTAATTTTATTTTAAATATGCAATATAGATCTCAAAACATTATCACTCACAAAGAATAGAATGTTCTAAAACTGCTATAATTTAACTTGTCTTTTTTAACTAAGAAATAAACAAGTAAAAAATATCTGTTAGCTAATTGAGTCAAGCATCACAAAGGCAAGTAATGAAACTGAGGCTAATTTCCAAACCCGGTGACTAAACTAACTAGCCTTGTAAGGAATCTTGTAAAGAACAATCGACTTCATGAATAATCCAGTAGCAAGTGTCATTTTTTGAAAGTCAGGATAAGATAGGAGGAGTATCGGTTTGGCTTGCTTGTAAAGCATGAAGGTTGGAGACTATAAATTTATGTTATGACTTAGAAATATCTATGGTAGTAAATTGATAAACAAGGACTTATAAGCATTATATTATCATAATTTGTTTCCATACACAAATATCTGTAATATAAGTGTGTAATTGGTGGTACACTCAAAAGATTATAAAAGAGTAGAAAGAAATCTAAAATGGGCAAATCAAAGCAAAGAAGTCATATGATACAAAGAAGTGAATAATAAGAGTTTATTTAAATATTTCATTTTGAAATTAAAAAATATAACGTATATTGAAATTTGAATTACGAACTACATCTTGATGCCAATTTTATTGACATACATTGATAATAAAGTTTTTTAATTGAATTTTGAATGTAACTCTGTAAACAGGTTGTGAAATGTGCACTTTGACTCACCAGAATCCAGAAAGTTAACAAGTAATAATTCCTAATATCTTCTAGAGGGTTATTAATCTAGTCCTGGAACAAGAGGCTCATATTAACAGCGCATCTGTCATCAAGTCCGAAAAATCTCATCTTGTAGTTGAATTAGCAGAAATCAAATCTCGTCTAAGGAAACTTCAACAAGAATGGTATGACTTTTAAAACAGAAGTGTAGACTTGTTTAATTTTAAGTTCTGTTGTGGTTTCCTCATTATTTTGTCATTGATGATTTATACATCACTGACTTTTAGACTAAATGTTGATTTTGGCTGAGGCTACAAATAGAAATTCCAAGAGAGTTATACCATTTAGTTTTCTTGTGATTTTTATGAAGTAGTAGTAGTCAGATGGTCTTTTTTTTTTACAACAGACACGAGTTTGGCTGATGTGATAATTGTATTTAATTTTGCAGTGTGGAGAAGACTGAATGTGTCAATGAACTGAAGGAAGACTTGCAAGAAACTAAAGAAGTTTTAGAGAAAGCAAAACATGAGGTAGTGAACTAGCATCTAGTTTGTCATTTTCCTGATTTAAACTAAGCTAGTTTTTATTTGTAATTACACATTGAAGAAAAATAGACTTGATATAAAGGAACTGTCACTAGCTATGTTGTGCAATTATGGGTTGAAGTTTACAGCTCTTTTATAATAACCTACCTACCTTTGTCTTACAATTATATTTTCTTAAAATAGTAAGTCACCCAAAAGCTGGGCTGATATAAACAGCAGCACTTACTCAACATCTTGGCTTGACATGTACTAGTTATTTAGTAATGTAACTCATTCAACATCTGGGCTGAAATGTACTGCAGTCTAATTATTCAGTATTCTAACTCACTCAATGACTGAACTGATATGTACGACAGTGTAGTTATTCAGTACTGTGACTTCCTGAATATCTGGGCTAACATATACGGCAACCTAGTAATTCAGTACGGTAACTCAAAAAGTCTGGGTTGGCCTGTATGGCAGCCTAGTTATTCAGTACTGTAATTCACCCATCATCTAAGCTGACATGTAAGTAGCCTAGCTGTGCAGTTTTAGTAACCTGTAAAGGTTTTAAGTGATTCATTTTGTTCCTATTTATTGTATGATTTGCAGAATGGGGAACTACTACAAAGTGCCAGAGCGGCCAAGGCTTACAAAGATGAAATTGATATTCTGAAAGAAAAGGTAAGTTTATGTCGAACTTTCAAACATGTAACAGCACAAATAAAAATTTTATTAGAAGAAAAAATGATACAACTCTCACACATTTAATTTTTTGTTGTTGTTTTTCAATATAATAGCTATTATTTAATGTTGTTATTAACTCTATGGTTTTGGTTTGAAACCATTTGGCGTGTTTCTCCTATGGAGAATGATGCACAGTTCAACAAGATTTTGTTAAAGATTACAAGTATTTTGTACACAAAGAATGAGATTGTTTTAATTAAGTATTTTAATTAAAGATTTGCTATTTTTGTGTTCTAGTTATTTGCATTCAGACTCTGGTTATTTTGAGCATTATCATCAATGTATTGTGCTATGAAATGTTTAAAATTAGAAATAGACAAAAAATGTACATTTTAATTTTTTTGTTAAATAATCCTGAATAATTTCTTTTGGTTATTTTCTTAATTGTAAGTTTTTACTTCTTTCACATATAGTTTATTTTTGATGTTTTATTTTGCTTTCCCATCCTTTAGCATTATTATTTATCGTTACACATGTCAACAGGCATTCTTTGGGTGTCCATGGTAGTGACATTTTAGCTTTTGTCAGAATGTTGGGACATTTGCCTACTACACTAAGCCTGACAAACTGAGGCACTTTAGCTTATATTTTAAAAATGATTTAACCTTTCTAATATGCATTTTAGACATAGTAACTCATAATTAACTAAAATATAAAAGCAAAACCTAAATACAATTTAACTGTCTACCTAACAAACACATTTATGGGTGAGAAACTATGCTTAAAGTGTTAGCATTTGATAAGTTCTCTATGGAATGCTTTATGGCAATTTTAAATTAACTGTTGGAAGATAATATTGTAAAATGTGATCTTTCTGTTGGTTACAAACATCTAGTTCAACTAAGTATAATTGGTTGAGAAATTGCAACTGTGTGTGTAGAAAGTGGACGTGTCAAGAATTCCAAGAAATTTATTTCTCTTTTTCTCCCAACGTCTCCTAAGGAGCTTGAAAGAAGAATGTGTAAACAGAGCAATTAACCTAGATTCTTTCTATATATGGAAGGTTTATTATAGTTAAGTCGTTTTCAAGTAATAAAGTCCATAATTTAAAAATATGTGAAGTTGTGCTTCAAACTAAAGTTTAAGAGTTTTTCTTTAAGGTTTCTTTTGAAATAAAGGAATTAAAACTTATATAACTTTGAACTCTAATGTAAATTTTCATTGGTATAAATTGATAGTAAGAGTGCTTAATTATATTTTGAATGTAATAAAGTAAAATCCCATGCACAGTACAGGGGTGCCCATAATCAGATGGTTAAGGATAAAAGAGTTACAATATTTAATGTTTTTTGTTTATTATCAATTAAATAAAAATTTTGGTATTTTTATTTTTAATTAAAATACAACTGATTATTGTTCTCTCCAAGACTATGTGTTTTAATAATGTACTGTTTTATATACATGTTGAAAAGTTAAAAATGTCAGTATTTCCACCAGAATATTGTGCTATTGGGAATAATGTATTTTCTAAAGTAAGCTTTACACACTCAAAGATGTTATTTTTTTTCAGACGCAGAAATTAGACCAGCTTGAAAATGAGGTCCAGAGATATCGTGACAAAATCACAGAACTGGAGTTTTATAAGTCGAGAGTTGAGGTACGTATTGACTTTTTTTTTAACATGGGTGGTTATAGTTTGACATTTTTTTATCTTCTTGCTGAGGTTAAACACTTTTGAAAGTGACTCAAATTCAACTATTTACTGCTTATTTAGACTTAGACAATGAAATAAGCATTTCTATGAAAACAAAGTTGCATTACATTATTCAGTCTAACCTAACAACATTCTGAATTTTTTATCTGTTAATTTTTCGTTTGATGATAGTCCCACTAAGTTTCTCACCTCTCTTTTGCTGTGTTCTATAAACATTAGTGTTTAAGTAGATTGAATTATTTGGTATATTCAAAATTTGTCTGATAGATTTTTATGTAGATGTAGATCAAGAATGTTGTAAGTTTTAGGCTTTGTGGAGCATAATTTCCAAATTTAAATTTAGATTTCTATGTGCGTATATATTGATGATATCTTTACTCATCATACTACCCCACTGCAGATCCACTTGCTGTTTCATTATTATTCTTTTTAAACCAGAATATATTGTGTTAACCACATTGTTGATATTGGATGAGACATATGTGACCATCTTTTTTCTTTTTTTTTAAATATGGAATTAGAATGTTATTGTCAGTTAATCTTTGAGCAGTAAATGATGTATTATTCGTGCTTGATTTTTGTATAACTTTGACAGTAGAACTTCTTTTATTTTTGCCCAAGTAAGGCAACTCCTTTCTGTAACTATATTCCTTTGGTTACCAGTTAATGTTTCAAATTTTTAGTTCTACTTTCTTTGTGAAAGAAAATTGTAGACTGTTTTAAGTGAGACTGGTATATTTCTTGATTACGTTAACTAAGATCGATTGCATGCAGCTTTTGTTTGAATTTTTTCTAGAAGAGTCTGAAAACTGTTTTATGTACCATTCAGTTTTCCTTAGTGTTTTTTGGCCCATTTAAAATTTAAATTTTTCATATGATAAGTTTACAGATTTGTCACAAAAGTAATAAGTTGCCAACTTAAAACTCTGAGAACAAAACAATATGTGAACATTAATGAATGGGACTTCATGTAATGTAACCTAATTTGTAACAAATAATCTTTTTCTGTATTGATTGACTTAAAAATATAAAGAATTTGTTAGTCTTATGAGAAAAGTATAAATGAAAGAAAAACTAATGTAATTTCATATGGTATTTTTATTAATCAATTGTTAAAGTACTGAATGGTTTTGGTAAATAAAAAAATGTCTTGAGTGAAAAAAGAAATACATATTTTCTGTGAGTAATTACTGAAGTATTGTAAGTCAATTAACAGTGGAGTTACCTTCAAATGATCAATATTAAGTTAATAAACCTTTGTTTAGATGAACTGATATTTTTCTGTGTAGGAGCTTCGGGAAGATAACAGAATTCTACATGACACAAAAGACTTGTTGGAAGAACAACTAGACACCAGCAGAAAGAGGGCAGAGAGAGTTGTAGAACTTGAGAGTGATGTCTTGAAATATCTTGCACGTATTGATGAACTTTGTGAGGTAGACATTTATTATTAATTTGGACAGAATGAAAGCATCTGAAACAATATCTGTAGGAAATCATTGTTGATTCTTACATGACAGTTATACATCAAATAATGTACTCAAAATGTTCACAGGAAAGATTGTATACTTAACTCTTCCGACACGGGGTCGGTCAATTTGACCGAGTCACGTGACCTTTTGTACTCGTTTAAAGTTGACAAATTTATTACTTATAACTCTCTATATATTGGGTATATCTTCATGAAATTTGGCAATTTTTCATATTACAAGTCTTTCACATACAAAAAGTCATGTTTTTTAGTGAAGTACTTTTAATAAAATAAAATAAAGTTTTGTTCATGAATATATTGAGTATTTGTTTTGAATAGTCCGTGTGCAAAGTATTTTTCATGTTAAAATTAAAAATACTTTTCGTCATCTCAAAAATCTCAAATTTCCTTTGTGTAATCCCTAAAACTTCCTAAATGCATTTCAAACGTTTTTTTCATTAAAACTTTATAGTTTATCTGTTATTTTCTCAACCCTAATCTCAATTCGACCCACCTTGAAACCACCAAGAAAAAATCTAAATAAACCTAAATTAACCTTCTTTTCTTTCTTGGATGAGTTCAAATTGTAACATGAAACTACATTCGTTTATCCTAAGTAGCTCTAAGTTCGTAACATTATACATCTATTTATAATTAAATATTATTGTTTTATTGCTATTTGAACCATGTCTAACTACTATTCGCACCATTATAAGTTGTAAATCACTCTGGGAACGTGCAGCTCGTGTGGGTGCTTCGTGAACAATTTTAATTATATTATTATTATTATTACTTATTTTACCTATTCTAGTCTTAAATAACTTAAAAAGATCCGTACTTTTAATTTTAGTTACTTTTATAATAATAAATAAAGAATAAATATGAAAAACAAGAAATAAAGTACTTACCCAATTTTCTTTTTTCTTGCTCTCAATTGTCGAGGAGAGTTAAGCCTGATTTTTTTTTTAGTGATTACAGTAAAGCACTTAACAATTTTTATTTAATTAAATAATACACCAAAGAATATAGACTAATAACATGCAAAAAGTAGACAAATTCACTTACTTCTAAAGATTTTCCTGGCTTTCTAACTATGCGACAAGAGCCATTACAAATTCATGCAAGCTAGTCGTTAACTTTCCCACGGGAATGATGTTGCTACTCCGAGTGAAATTGACAATTATCTGTTCAGAACACAATGTTATACAATACGCCATTTGGTAGATGAAAACCTTTACTTCCTATTGGTTATAGGTAATATATAATGAAACTTAAGAGAGAACTATCAATGAATTGTGAAAGAGAGGATGTTGCATGAGGGCTACAAAAATTATGGTCTGTTTGAGCAATATTGATTTTATAGAGAGCATTTTACGTTTAATTTCGTACATTTTTGAGGGGTGATGAATAAAATAGAGATGATGATATGCTAAGACCAAATGTGTCGTGTGTTACACTAGTGGAAATTCAGGATTTATTTAGATATTTCCTTTTGGAATTAAGAACTTAAAACTTGTATACTATTAAAAAAAAAAAGCCCCCCAGTGGCACAGCAGTGTGTCTGCGGACTTACAACGCTAGAAACCGGGTTTCGATACCCGTGGTGGGCAGAGCACAGATAGCCCTTGTGTAGCTTTGTGCATAATTAAAAACAAACTATTAAAATGTGGATTATTAGCTAAGATTTTAGCCTATTCTAATTGGTATAACATAAACAAAAAGTAGTTTAATAAAATTTTGAATGTAAGACACTAAAACCTTGTGTCATGCACAGTAAAGGGTACCCAGGCCGATAGGGTTAATATATAATGTTTGTCATTAATAATCTGAAAAAAAAAATAAGTTATTACATTGAAGTTGCTTCTCTCCTCTCAAGATTTCATTAACAGATGGAGAATTTTACTAAACAGTAAAATTTTATCTTTTCATTGGATCATCAAAACTAACCCTTTAAATATGGTCTTTCACACTGAAAACTAATGCCAAATTTCTTAACCTCTTTCTAAGAGCTACCACACCAGTAACTGTCTGTTTTTATTGTTGCATAGTTAAGATTAACGTTTATTTCCATTATTTGTTTTGTACATTGTTGCTAGAAGGTGCTCACAGCTGAAATCTGTAACATATTGCCATCTTATACTTTAAACTGTACTAAAGAAACAGTGTCTATAAGAAATTTCTGTACCCTCATTGCACTTTATTCAGACTTTTTGAACATTTTGTTCACAGTAACTGAATGTGAATGTATTAGGTCGTCAAGAAATTAATGTCGTCTTTTTTTAGATAAAAAACCTGAACAACTTGTA
>NW_013666832.1:250665-260547 GCF_000517525.1 Limulus polyphemus
AATTCTGTCCAAAAATGGTTCATGCGCATTATGCACCAGAAGAGATGAAGCAATGCTCACACATTGGAAACGTTGATCATCGTAGAGTTTGTGAGGCAACCAAACATTTTCTTTATGGAGTTTTCCCATATTCTTTAGATGTTTATGTATTGTTTCATGAGAGACATGCAATTTCAGGGCCATTTCATGAGTGTGTTGCCTTGGGTTAGACTCAACAAGTGTCTTCAGAGCATCAATATCAATTCCAACATCACAGTTTTTAAGGCTAAAGTCATCTGAACGAAATTTGCTGAACCAATGTTGACACCTACGAACGTTCAAAACATTTTTCATAAACTTCTTTGATATTCTTTGTGGCTACAGAGGCATTGTTTCCCTTCTTGTATTCAAACAACATTACATGCTAAATGTGTGTCACGTCGTGTACCATCACTATAAGGGATTAGAGTATACTAAACTTTACACATTATATATGCTACACTAATGTGACGTTTAAGTGGTTCGTTTAACTATTATACTTGATGTACGTTTGGGGGGGAGGGTAATGAAAGTGTTCCAAAATGCAACATTAATTTCTTGACGACCTAATATTTGTGATATTTTGTTACAATAACAGCAAATATTATACTTATTCTTGCCAGTAAAACCTCGAGGTACATTCAAGAAAACTCATACATGTACTTATCTACATTTACCAATTTGCAGGAGAGAGACACACACAGAATAAAACTTCACGAGTTAATGGAGGA
Organism: Limulus polyphemus; assembly: GCF_000517525.1. Lineage (NCBI taxonomy): Eukaryota > Metazoa > Arthropoda > Merostomata > Xiphosura > Limulidae > Limulus > Limulus polyphemus. The sequence continues at coordinate 251,415 of NW_013666832.1, forward strand.
AAATGCAACACTTCAGATGGAAAAGAAACTAGCATTTGATGAAGTGAGTGAAGTAGAAGAAAGAATGAAGAGCCACGATTTATTGGATTCCCCATGTAAGTCGTGATATTATGTAAAAAAACTATCTGTGAAACTGTCATTTAGAAGTGAAAAAAAAACAGAAAACATGATTATAAACCCTCCAAAATGTTTAGTCTTTCCTGTGTTAAAATGATGCTTTTTTTACATTATTGGAGGCCCAAGTACAGCCTAGCATCTTAGATTAAAGATCTGGGGGTCTTGGATTTGAGACATGATACTACCTAATACGTTTCACACTTCCAGATGCATCATAGGGGTGACAGTGAATCCTGCAATTTGGTTAATGAGAGTAGCTGTTTCAGACTCCAGGTGCTGCCAAGCCTTTCCCCTTCCCTCCAGTTTACAGTTGAAAGCATAAACCATATCTAACTTTTTAACCCATTGTGTACATAATGTTACTCAGGTGAATAAATACATTATTACGAGTAATTTAATGTGAAAATTTCAAAAGCCTAAACAGTTATAAATGTTAATTAAATATTTTATCAATTTTAATATCCTTTCTGGATTTGATATTAGGTAATTTAGATCAGAGTAATCTGCTAAATAAAGGTAAATTTTTCATGTGTGTTGATGTGAAGTATTTACTCGATACCCTTATGTTACCATATGTTGAACATTTATTCATAAGGAATATTTATTCAATAGCATTATGTTACCATGTGTTGAACGTGTATTCATATAGTATTTACTCAGTACCATTATGTCACCACATCAAAGACGTGTTGATATGGGTTCTCTACTCATGGCATTGTTACCATGTCAAAGTGTGTTGATATAGATTCTTTACTAGATGCTATAATGTTGCCATGTGTTGATATGAAGTCTACTTGATACAGTTATATTACTGTCAAACATGTGTTGGTATGGAGTCTCTACTCGATAAAGTTATATTACTGTAACATTTGTGTTTCTATGAGGGTCTCTACTCAATGCAGGTATGTTACTGTGCCAAACATATGTTGAGTTTTTACTTGATATGGCTTGTTATCATGTTGACCACCTTGTGTTGATATGGGGTCTTTACTTATTTAACCATGTCAAACACATGTGTTGGTATGGAGTCTTTACACAGTATTTTAGTGTGACATGACTAGGTGAAGTGCCTATAAATTTTGCCTTCCAAGTTCTGACTTTGCTGTTTGTTTCACCTCATTCAAGTTACCTGCGGATTCTAAGAGCTTTAGGCCTTTAATTTTTCACAACTACATTTACTTAATTTTAATATTTTATAATTCTTTGAACCACACCTGACCACCATGACAAGTAATAAAGTACTCACAGGAATATGGAGAGTTTAGGGTAAACAAAATCACCCAACATCTAACTATGAGCATCTGCTTTTGTAAGTAACTGTAACCCTATTTTTTTTTCATCTACCATCTTTGTTGTTCAAAGATATTTCACATAGTTTCAAATATGAATTTTAGAAAACCCAAAACATATCACTCACTAGATTAAATTGTGTGAAAACTACTATAATTTTTCTGGCTTTCTAGTTAACCTGAGATAAAAAAATTCCATTCCTTCTCTGGTCAGTGTTTTCCATCCAAACCTGTTAAGCTCTGATGGAAAATTATTGACTTTTATGGTTCAAACAAAGCAGTCGATCATGTGATGTACATAGTGTACAGTTTCCTCTTTTTTTTCTTCTTTGGCTTTTCCCTTTCACAGGAATCATCATCCTTCACATATGTTGCCCTCCTCCAATCATCTTTATTCATTGCCAGGTCTTCTACAATTCTTTCTTGTTCGTGTTTTCTTTAATCCCATCTTTTAAATGCTTTACTGACCTGTTTTCTTTTGCCAGCTTCTGATAGTTCTAATGCTCTCCTTATTGCATGTTCTTCTTCTCCTCTTCTTTTGATGTGATCAAAGCACCTTAACCTCCTCAGCTCACTTCTCTCTCGCTCCTCTATTCCACAAGCTTCTGCCATTTCATTAATTTTCTTATTTGTTCTCCTCTCCTTAAAAAATCCCCCCAACAGCCATCTCAGCATTCTCATTTCTGTTCTTATCAAGAATCCTTCTTCTTCAGGGTCCAGGTCCTGGTTCCTTAGAGAAGTACTGGTCTAATCATGATCTTATACACTTTGGCTTTCAGTGCCCTTGATGTCCTTTAGTCAAAGATGACTGTGGCTACTTCCTTCCATTTCTTCCAATCCACCTGAATTTTACCTGTCACAGCTTTCTCATTTCCTCCTTCACTTTGGATTGTACTTTCTAAATACCTAAAGTCTTTTACCTGTTCCAGTGGCTTCATATTTACATCTGTGATCTTGACCTTCTTCTTACCTTGTTCATTCATCATGACTTCCATTTTTCTGGCATTCAATTTCAAGCCTCTTCTTTCTACACTCTTCTTCCACAATTAAGTTACATTATTAACTCCTGTTCACTTTCAGTTGTTAGAGCAAAGTTATCAACAAATTATAGTTCCCATAGGGGTCTCTTATTCTCTTTCCCAGTACTTTTTCTTTCATTTTCAACAGATGCTCCACCAGTTTTATTCCTCTAGTTCACACTCAGTAGCATCTGTTTGTAGATGGGTGTCAATAGGCTCTCTCTCTATTCTGTGGGAATCTGCTCTTTCCTCTTGATGTTCTTCAACAAGGCCCATACATACTCAACTCCCTCCATCATTTGCTAGTGCCTTGACCATATCAGTGACAATCTTTGATGGACCTCCTGTCTTGACTATCTTTGTTTTTCTGATTGCTTCTTTGTCCTCTGGTCTACTTCAGTCTTCTTGTCTTCTGACTCATTTTTTGATGTTCATTAGTACCATTTTCATTTTTGTTTTACTACATTTTCATTCATCAGGAGCTTTCTTTGTCCTTAATTATTTTGATCACTGTGATATTTCTCTTTGCCATTTCCCTTTGCTTGGTTATTCTGTATACCTTCTTCTCTGCTTCTGATGTCTCCATGTTGTCATACCAATTTTTATTGCCTTGTTTTTTGCCACACTTTTTTGTGCACCATTCTTACAGAGTCGTCATCCTTTATCTGCTATTCTTTGAAGGCCTCTTTCTTTTCCTTAATGGTTTGCTGTACTTTTTGCTTCACTACCATGCTTTCATCTGTTTGGGTCCTTGCCCATTTGGTTTGCCAAAAATGTTTTCTACCTCTTAAATCTTTAGTACTTTTCAGTAACTCTTTACATTTCCAGCAGTCTTTTTTTATCACTGCCTTTCTGTATTGCTCTTGATTTTCTCTTTCTATCCTTCACACTTTAATCTTCTCAATTCCTTTCATCTTGTTCCTCTTATTCTCCATCTCCATTATTAACATTCTATGTTGGTGTGCCATTGCTTCTCCTGTTATCACCTTAATACCCAACACCTTTTTTCTGTCCCTTCTTTGGACTAAGATGTAGTCAATCTGCATCTTATTTTGTTTGTTCTTGTATGGGATAAGGTGCTTCTTTTTCTTTTGGTACCCCATGTTTGTGAGGAACAAATTTATACTCTCTGCATTTCTACCAGTCTCTCTCCTTCCACATTTCTTATTCTATATCTTCTCCCCTCAAACCCATCTGCTTTTTCTCCCAGGTCAGCTCCCATTATCAACATCTCACTACCTGATATCCGTATAATCATGTCTTTTAGCTTCTCTTCAAAAGTTCTCTTTCTTCTTGTCAGAACATCCTGTTTGCTGGTCATAACCTGCACTATGTTCAGTAACCCTTCTTCACTTGTAACCTTTACACAAATGAGTCGGTTCGATGTACTTTCTACTTCGACCACATTCCTCTTGAATTCTTTATTTAACACAATTCCAACTCTATTCCTTCCTTTTGATCTACCTGAGTAGAACAGCTTGTAGCTCACACCTATCTCTTTAGAACTTTGACCTTTCCACTTGGTCTCTTGAATACATGCAATCTTCACTTTTCTTCTTTCTAGTGCACCTGCTAGTTTTTGCCTCTTCCATCTTACTATCCTTAGTGTCCCAGCTTTCTTCTTTAGCCACCTTTGTGGTACCCCTTGCCAACTCATCACACTGCCTAGTGGATAGCAGTGCTCCTCTCCTTGGTGGATGCCCTAGCTGTATGTCACACTCCATTACTCTTTTCCATATTTATTGTGAAAAGTTTTATGCTCTGTTTTCAAGCCCTGACAGCAACCTTTCTCAACTGGGCTTGGTATTGGCTATGGCAGAGTGTACAGTTTACTCTTTCTATTGGTTATAAGAGTCATCAATGAAATAACAACAACAGCTTCTGTCTTTGCAGAAAAAACTTTTCGATCACAAAGAAACTGCGGGACATAAAGCTATGGTAAAATTGTTGGCTGAAGCTGACAAAGAGACCACTGAAAATGTGTGTTTGAAAGCATCATCTCGCAAAAAAGTGATTACTGCAATAATTTTTTTGCACACCATATAAGGTAGCAAAAGAAAACCAATCCTTTCATAATTTTGAATCTGAAATAGATTTACAAGAACTAAATGGAATTGACATCGGCTGTATCCTTCAAACATCAGATGCATGTATTAATATTGTGAATCACATTAGTGATGAAATGAAAAAAAAATTACTTAATATAGTTGCTAAATCAAAACTAGAATTTCATTAATAATCGATGAGTCAACTTCAATGAGTAAAAAATCTATCTTAATAGTGTATTTCCAATCTGTATCCTGATAATGGAATGAACTCACCGGTAAATTTATTTTTGCACTTGATTGACCTTGAAAATGTTACTGCAAAAGGAATTTTTGATTCTTTACTCAATTGTCTTCAGTCTTACAAAATGAATGAAGACTACCTGAAAAGTTATGTACTTTGTGTGATGGTGCAGCCATGATGCTGGGGAGTAAAAGGAGCTAAGAAACTGTTGAAAGACCAATTTCCTTCTGTAATTGTGTGCCACTGTGCTAATCATAGATTAGAACTGTCAGTTGGTGACGCGGGGATCAACAGATTTAAAGCATTTATTGATAAACTTTATGTCTTGTATCATGTGTTGCCTAATAATAGCAGAGAACTTAAAGTGTGAGGGAACTTGCTTGCTGGAGATTTAACTTTTAAAAATTAGCCAAATTTTAAGCACTTGATGGGTGGCATGTAGTTTTTGGTCAATTTCAGCTGTTTGGGAAAACTATGAAGCATTAGTGCAACTTATCATCAACAAGAGACAAAAAAGAGTATTGTGCATAGGAGGGATTACAGCAAAAAATTACAAGCACAGAATTTCTATTGGATCTGGGATTGATGTGTGATGCTCTCCAAGAATTATCCGAATTGAGTTTGGACTTATAAGAGTGTGATATAGATTTGCACAAGGCAGATCAAAAGATAAAAGCTCTTGTACAAATGTTTGAAGAAAGACGATTCTAAGCCCATATTATAAAAATGCCACCAAAGCTGCCAAAAATCTTCAATTTCAGGGAGTTTCAATTTACAACAAAGATTGCAAAAAGGATCCTCCAATTAATCCGGAAGCTTTTTACAGAACCTTGAAAAAATCGATCGAAAATAGGTTGCTTTTTAGTGAAGATGGCAATATAGCACAGTGTGCAGGCGTGCTTGATAAAAAATATTGGCCTGAAAATGTTGATGCTCCTTTAACATTCAGTGAGGTGGAGGTCAGAAAAATTATCAATAAGACTTTAGCTAAATGAAAGAGATATGATTTGTGGATTTTGTCAGTATTTATTTTGAAAGATGGATCTGGAAAAATTGCAGCATTTGAAAAATGCTCCGAGTATTATTCCCATTTCTTCCAGTGAATGTGAACGAGGGTTTTCGCAGATGAATTTGATTGTTACCCCAACCAGAGCTTCGTTGATGACAAAAAAACATTTTGGCACATTTGGACCGCCCCTTCCATGCTTTGACCCAAAATAATACGTAGAATCATGGTTGCTTCGAAAACTTCAAGGAACAAAGTCGGGATATCACATCAGATGATAACATGATAAAAATTTGGAATTTTCTATAAAAAGGTAATTCAGTATGTTTTCATCTCTTAATTTCTTATATATATGAATACCAGCACTTTTTTTTTTACAAATAAAGCACTGCATACATGTAATTGAAATAATTAACCCATAAATAAACAACATTTGATAGAGAAATTTGAAGTCTCCATTTATTCAAAAACTTCTCCCTCTTGTTACCTAGAGGGAAAATTCACTTCTGCCTGTTTTGAAAGTCTGACTTGACTCCTGAATGTACCATTGTGTTACTGTGTCAAACGTGTGTGTGTGTATGATAATAAGGAGTCTTTACTTTGTAACATTATCTTACCATATCTAACATGCGTGTGTGTTAATAGGGAGTTTGCTTGATAACTTTACCATGTTGAACATGTGTGTTGATATGGAGTCTTTCCTCAATAACAATTTTGCTACTGCATTCAAATGTTATTCATTCATTAAAAGAAAAGTTTGTTCTCCTTGATTATGAATATTTGTTTGATCTAGCTGCATCACAAATGAAAGTCAATTAATACTAACACTTTTCTCAAAATATTGCTTAATACTAACACTTTTCTTAAAATATTGTTTAATACTTCTATTAAAATATTGTTTAATACTAACACTTTTCTTAAAATATTGTTTAATACTAACACTTTTCTTAAAATATTGTTTAATACTTCTATTAAAATATTGTTTAATACTAACACTTTTCTTAAAATATTGTTTAATACTTCTCTTAAAATATTGTTTAATACTTCTCTTAAAATATTGTTTAATACTTCTCTTAAAATATTGTTTAATACTAACACTTTTAAAATATTGTTTAATACTAATACTTTTAAAATATTGTTTAATACTAATACTTTTAAAATATTGTTTAATACTAATATTTCTCTTAAAATATTGTTTAATACTAACACTTCTCTTAAAATATTGTTTAATACTAACACTTCTCTTAAAATATTGTTTAATACTAACACTTCTCTTAAAATATTATTTAATACTAATACTTCTCTTAAAATATTGTTTAATACTAATACTTCTCATAACATATTGTTTAATACTAATACTTCTCTTAAAATATTGTTTAATATTAACACTTCTCTTAAAATATTGTTTAATACTAACACTTCTCTTAAAATATTGTTTAATATTATCTCTCATAACATATTGCTTTTTTGACATCTAAATTTTTATTTGAGTTCAAGTGAGAAAGAAGGAAATTAAAGTTGACTACTTTTTCTTACATATGAAATATATTTGTTCCCTTCTCATTTAGCACTAGAAAACAGTCTTCATGAACAACTAAACACAGATGCCCAGACTAGAGCACTCCAGCTAGAGTTAGAAAATCAGAGGTTACAGGGACTGTTAGATAGTTACAAAACATCGTCTCTTTCTTCCAGTCTTTTGGAGGTGAGGATTGCTGTTATATATATAGATAAATAGCTCATTAATTATCAATTACAATTATTGTTAATAGGCAATTTAGATCATCACTATTAAACAACAAATAATTTATAATCATTTTATACATTTATTTCCTTTCCTGGTTAGTCATAACGAATAAAGCTTGTGGTAATACCACCCAAAAAGCATTGGGGATATCCAATTAAAATCCAAAACACCAAAGTTAAACAAGTTGACCATCATGGAAAATCAAAAGAAGGGTGTGGAGGTGAGTGCTTAAACCCACAATGTCTCACCTCCTACTGCCTTTTGTTGTCTGCAGCCAGATGCGGGGAGGCAGTTACCCTTAAAGTTATTTAAGTTTTAAAAGTAGAAACACAACCACCCATAATTTCTACAGTATAGATCTTATAATGGTCTTAAAGAATGAAAATGAAAGTAAGAAAACTTACTAATAAATTGTTGTAGAGTTATTCAAGTATAACATGGGAAAGCTGAGTCAGGCCCAGCTACTTGAAGTTGGTTTTTCCAGTCCTGGCATACCGAATAATAAACTAAGTTAGTTATTCAAGGTCACCCTTGATAAACTAATGATCTCTTAATAAGGAATTTTCCATCATTGAAAGTTTGTTAATTAAAATAAATTTATATTTATTATAAAAAATAGTAAAAAAGAACCCTAGTTGTATATCTCTACAATATTTGTTATTTGTATATTTAGTTTAAAAAATGTTTAAATACCAATTCATTTAACTATACATTCTGATATATTGATGATTTAATTTCAATAAATAACTTAGACTTTGCCCCAAATATAATATATCCTAAGGAACTAGCAATAGACAAAAGCAATAGGAATGATTCTAATGTTAATTATCTAGACATAGACATTTATTTTGTAGAAGGCAGAGTTCAGTTGACCATTTTTAATAAAAGAAGGAAATTTAATATTTCCATCCTTAGTTTACCTACTCCCCATAGTATTATTATGAATGTATTGTTAAAAGGGATTATTATATCACAACTGAAGAGATTTTTAATGGAATGTAATAGTAAATTTTATGGATAATGTTTCCTTATTCATAAATAAACTAAAAAATAATGAATATAGAGAAATACAACTAAGTTTCATTTTTTATTATTTTTTATAATAAATATAAATTTATTTTAAATAATTAACTTTCAGTGATGGAAAACTCATTACTTAGAGTTCATTAGTTTATCAAGGGTGACCTTGAATAACTAACTTAGTTTTAAACAAAAAGTTTATTATTTAGTATGCCAGGACTGGAAATACCAACTTCAAGTAGCTGGGCCTGACTCAGCTTTCCCATGTTATACTTGAATAAATCTTTGACAATTTATTAGTAAGTTTTCTTACTTTCATTCTTTAAGACCTTTATAAGGGTGGTGGGTTGGAAGTTCTATACTGTAGAAATTGTGGGTGGTTGTGTTTCTACTTTTAAAACTTAAATAACTTTAAGGGTAACTACCTTCCCACATCTGGCTGCAGACAGTGAAAGGCAGTAGGAGGTGAGACATTGTGGGCTTAAGCACTCACCCCCACACCCTTGTTTTGATTTTCCATGATGGTCAACTTGTTTAACTTTGGTGTTTTGAATGTTGCGTGATAGATGGGATATCCCAATGCTTTTTGGGTGCTATTACCACGAGCTTTATCCATTATGATTATAGATGACTAACCAGGAATGGA
>NW_013666832.1:261563-268102 GCF_000517525.1 Limulus polyphemus
CTATACTGTAGAAATTTTGGGTGGTTATGTTTCTACTTTTAAAACTTAAATAACTTTAAAGGTAACTGCTTTCCCACATGTGGGTGCAGACAACAAAAGGCAGGAGGTGAGATGTTGTGGGTTAAAGCACTCACCTCCCCACCCTTGTTTTGATTTTCCATGATGGTCAATTTGTTTAACTTTGGCATTTTGGATTTTGCTTGAAAGATGGGATATCCTCAATGCATTATCCATTATGATTATAGATGACTAACCAGGAATGGAAATAAATGCATTAAATGATTATATATATATATATATATATATGTTGCCTGCCTGTATTTCAGAACCAAATTATCAGAGAGGATAATATGATGATAATACATATTTTTTCCATTTTCAAATGCTACATATTTGTATGATTTTACTTTACAATGTTGATTTAAAAACATTTTATGAGATGAAAGCCATGTGGCTTTTGTAGTGTATACCAGTCAATACATTAAACAAAGTTAAGAAGTTGAAAAAGTACAAAATCAAACCTTGATTGTTTAATTCTCATGGCTGAGTTTTAATGAGATTCAGTGTTTGAGTATAATATTTTCAATCCAGCTCATGTTGTCAAGATACTTTTAGTTTAGTACTGAAAACATAATTTAAAATAAATTACATCAATACTGCTTATTAGCACCATATAGGCATTGTATAAACTGTTTTCTTTTCCTTGTTGCAGGAAGAAAAAACTATAAAATTAGAACGTCAGAACCAAAAAATGAAATCTGAAGTTCATCAACTGAAGTCGACTGTCGAGGAGTTGCAGAAATCTAAGTCAAAGCTGGATGAAGTAATGTCCGAGAAACAAAGGCTTTGTGCTCAGTTAGAACACCAGAAGGAGCAGCTAAGTACTCTAGAGGTGAGGAGGAATGTAACAAAACTCAAATATAGTTGTTGCTTTCTTTACTTCTGATTCTAACACCAGGTAGACCTCCTAAAGGACTGGCTAAAATCTAGATGAGCAGAAAAGTAATGTTCTGAAGTATTTGAATGCTTTTTAGTTGGACATGTTTTCTTTTGTACCATTAGTTTATGAAATACTTGAATTGGTCTGTACATTTTTTTTTTTTACTAGCTGAAGGACAAACTTATAGTTACATTATTTTTTACATAAAAACATGAATGCTTGATCAGTTGCTAATTAAGGTTTTAAAAAGTGGATTTAGAGCATTGTAAGATATAGAAATGTTATAAAGTTTCTTCTTACTTTTTAATTTTCAGAAAGAGCACAGTAGTTGTGAAGATTTAAAGATCTCTTCCATATCTCTGAATTCTGAAAATCAGCGTTTGCACAGAACCCTTGAAGCACAACGACTCAAACTCCAGGAATGTCAGAATAATCTTGATTTGGCTGAAAATGAAAATCAGAGAATAAAGGAAACATTACCAGAATTGAGGACCTGTACCAGCAAGCTTCAGGACTATAAACTAGAGGTTACAGAATTAGAAGCAAAAAATTATAAACTTGAACAGGAAAAGAAAGGATTGGAAAAAGAAATTCTGCGACTGAAGCATTCCATTGAAGTTAGTTATGCTGTTATTCATTAAGCTATTAGATTTTAAGGATTCCACATAGAAATGGGAATTTAAGATTAGAGTACGATAATTTCATTTTAATTGTTTATCATAGAGTGTTTGAAACTTGTTTAAGAAATTCTATATTTCTTAATAAATTCGTTTTAAAGTGCAAAACTGGATCTAATGAAATGTGAACCATTTTGTAAACAGTAAATATATATGTCTGTGTGTGTGTGTAACAAATATTGACTAGTCGGCAAGTTTTTTATTTTACTTTTTAATAAGGTTACATGAAATTGAGAGTTAAAAATTTAAGTGAATATTTTTAGATAAGTATTTGCCCCCTCTAGTGGCTCAATGTTAAGTCTGAGGGCTCACACTAAAAAACAAGTTTCGATACTTGTGGGCACAACACAGGTAGCCCATGTTATAGCTTTGTGCTTAACAACAAACAAGCAAAAATATATGAGTATTTTCTTATGTAGTTTATTATGTGAGTGAGTCTTTTGTTACAGGTCAAGGACAATATTTAAATAACTTTTTTTTTATATAGTTCAAAGACAAACATATAGATGAGTGCTCTACAAAGATATCTACCTTAGAAAGGGAGAATAAGCACTTTCAAAAAGAGATGGAGAACTGGTGTCAAATATCACATCGTGTAAAAAAGCTGGAGCGAGAAAATAAAGATTTGTCACAGCAGGCTGCTAATCAGAAGAGCACTTTGATCAGTCTCACAGAGGTGAGTTAGTAAACGAGTCACCATGAGGTGTGAGTTTTACTTTACTCTGAAGATTACTCTTATCTGTATTACAAAGGTAAGTCAGTCAACCGGTAACCATCGGATGTGATTTTTACTTTAATCTAAAGATTAATGAAATTTATGGAGGTTAGTTGGTAACCTAGTAGCCAGAATGACTTTTCCTAAGCTCAAAGATGTATCACTGATTTAGATATGGATAGTGAGGTCCATCTATGAAAATGTGCACATTTATGACACAGGAGCTGTGTTGGTTATGACATCTGATTGAATGAAGGAGATTGTATGTGTATCTTGGTTAAGCAGGGTTAACAGAAAGTATGGTGGTATATAACATGAGCTGTACGTTGCAGAGATTCTGCACATTTCCCCTCTGCTGTAGGTTTTTTCAGCAGTTTAAAAATGTTGTATGTAATTAAGAGGCCATTTGAAGTCAACAAGAAAGTTAAGAACAAGTGGAGATAGGCTTTGCTTGGTGAAAAACACTGTTGCTATCTAGTTATGGTACTGGTGTAGAAAAACTGATGTTTCAGGAATGTTTTTGTATCGTTTGCAATAAGGTGATCTCATATTAAAATAATGGGTAAAAATTCTTGTTAAAATGCCAATTACAGCCAAACAAATCTTTCATAAATGTCATTCCAGCAGCAGAACATCATTATCTCAGGAACTGAAGTCATTATGAAGAAGTCATCTATTGTGGACAGAGTTTCAGAGCATTTGAAAAACATGTTGTATGTGTTCTTTTCAGTTTGTATCTGTATGTAACACTGTAGCATTTAAGCTTACAGCATCACACACACATAATTGAAAATAAACCATATTGTATGTGTTCTTTTCAGTTTGTATCTATATTTAACACTGTAACCCTAGAGAAAGGCATAAACTAAAATCATTATTTTGTGGAGTGTGATTAGTCGTCTTTTTTTTATGTAAACGTGGTTTCAATCCTCCAGCTTGCTCTGTAAAATTTAAAAAAACAGAAAGGTTGTTGTCTAAGTAATTCGTTTTATCAGTTTGTATTTGTATGTGTTGCTGTAAGCTTAAATGTTGGGTATGAATAAAATAGGTTTTTTTTCTGGTGTATGATTAGTTGGTTTTTAAACACACTTATAGCGTACACGCAAACACACACCTCTGCAGTATGCTATGTGAGTGTACTGTGTACCACTAAAGGATTTTATTCTGGAAACAGTTGCATGTAAGTCTCAAATTCCAATAAACTAATAATAAAATGGACACAGTGTTACTATGAATAACTAATTACAATGATCTGGTTGAAAATACCAAGCATGGTTTAAAGTTAATGTGTAATAATCTTCTTGCCACATGTAGTTCAAAGTGTGCATGTCATGACTTTTTAGAGTTACATTCAAAACTACTTTATCATCATTGTATATGAATAAACTTGGCATCAAAATATAGTTAATAAATCAAGTATGCGAATTGTGACATTTGTTCTGTATGTCTTCCTAATTTGTTTACCACTCTTCTTTGAAGTACAAAATTTAATGTAAAATACTCATTATAATATAGATATTACTAAAGCAATGCATAATTTTTATAACCTTCAATCTTATTTGTTTATGAAGCCATAAACTAGAAAATCAAACCCACCTGTCACACCCTATTTTACAAATTGCCAATAGTTCTCTCTGACATTTTAAACTATATTACTTATAACAACTAATACCAGACTTTTAATCTATCAAGTGATAAATTATGTATTTTCTGTACAGAGTATTGTCTATTTTGCCTATAGTTTCAAGATTTCTCTTGCAGTATTCACATCAAAGTTTAACTAAATTTTTAAAGGCTCTTATTACATAGTTAGAAAGCCAAGTAAGTCATGATAGTAATGGAACATTGTTTGCTTTGTGTGTATTGCTATTCTGTCTTGTTAGGTGTTTTATTTGATTAAATAAAAATTATCTAGTGTACTAGTGCCATTAATATAAAAAACATAGGCTTAATTTTCATTGACAGTTGAAAGTAAAAAACAAAAGGACACAGATAAGTACCACAGTTCTTGGTTTTCATGTATGTTTTATATTTATCATTAGAAAAGTAACTAAAATGTAAAAATTAGAAACTTGTTAGGTTAGATAGGCAAGATAATGAAAAATAATAATTCTTTACAAGGTATGCTTGGTATCAGCTTGTGCTTTATGTAATTCAGTACGATAACTTAAGCTACGTGTTTGCTAAATGATTTACAACTTGTGTGGTGGGAGTGTTAATTAGACATGGGTCAGTGGACAATAAAATTTAAATATCTTTACTAGTTTTAAGTTATTTAGTATAAACAGCTGTACTTCCTTTTTAAAATTTGTAGTCATTCTAGAAAGAAAAAGAAGGGTAATTTAGATTTACTTTGTATCTGTTTTTGGTTATGAGGCTCAGTCAAACTGACTAAATGTCTATACTATAGAGCTATGATAGAGAAAATAACAAACAAAATATATAGTTTTACCAAAAAAATGTGTGATATGTATTTATGAGGTTTTTAGAGACTATGCAAATGAAATTTGATAATTTTCAGGTGAAGAGAAGTATTTTTAATTTTAACATGGAAATCACTTTGCACTTGGAGCAGTCAATACTCTGACTCCATGTATTAATGGACAAATTCTTGTAAAAATACATGATTAAAAAATCTGATTTTTTGTATACAAAAGACTTGTAATGTTCTATGAAAGCTTGCTAAGTTTCTTGAAGATACATGAATGTATTAAAAGTTATAGTATGTAAACTGATGGTTACTTTGTGATTACAAGGTTGGTGTAATCCACTGAGCCTGTAGCAGAAGGAATAAACAATTTTTTTGTTTTATTGCCATCCCTGTTTTAATCTTCTTTGGTTTAAACTTCCAATCATTTTCATTTGTACAAGGAATAGATCATAATGGCTTAATTCTGTGATATGTTTTTTTTAGTGCAACTGAGATTTTTAAACATATGACATGCTTCATCTGAAGCACATTATGTAACTCTCATTAAATTTCATTCTAGTAATAAAAGCAGTGGATAAAATTATTTAAAACTTGACAAGAACTTTCATAAAAGTATTTAGTTTGAGAAAAATAAAATATTTTGTTTCTTTCTACTATTTCTATAAAAAAATTCATTATTTATTGTATTTATTTGCACTCAGACTCTGAATAGTTCACATGCAAGGTGATTTTCATTTTGAGTACAAAAATACTATTTATTACATTACAATTTTCACATTTCACTTGCATAATCTCTAGAACCTCCTAAATGAACATCAAAAGTTTTTTTTAAGTTTATATTTTATTTTCCATTTTCTCTACCATATCACTAACTCTAACTATTATCATCAATGTACAATGCAATGAAATGTTTAAAATTCAGACAGAAATGTGTACATACCTTTTAATTCTTCATTGAATAATTTTAAAATATCTTTTTTGGGTTATATGTGTAATTTCACGTCTTTAACTTTTCACTTATAGTTTATTTTTAAGGTTTTATTTTCCTTTACTGTTCTTTATCTTTGATTACTTATGTCAACACACATCAACAGGTGCTCGTGGTCGATATAACACTAACATTTGTAGACACAGTTTAGCATACTGCAAAATTTTGTTTGTACTTGTAACTTTGTGAACACTTTTTTAGCGATGCAAAGCATAGACTACATTTATCAAATCATTAAACCTTTCAAATGTGAATTTTAAAACTCAAATAATACATATATAACTAAAATATAAAAATAAAACTGTAATGAAATTTAACTGCTTATCAGACTAATATGTAATAAGGTGAAAAAAAACTAGCTAAGTGCTAGGACAATGCTTTCTACAATTGACTAAGATTTCTTTTGACTTCCTTAGTAAAATTCACACGTTGACTCGTTACAACATATAGTGTGAAATCTGCTCTTTCTTAAGGTTATAAGCATGCCACTCAAATTAAAACTGTTGCTTAGCAACACAGCTTCGACTTTGTTTTTACAACAATTTCCTCTGGGACAAGTTCTTGGAATGTACTCCAGTTACTGATAAACAACCTATATACTGTACTTTGAACGTCTGCACGAAATTGTCTACATTACATATGCAGTTTCTTACGTACCAGCTCTTAAATTTGAGACTTATAAATGCAAGAGTATCATATGATAACAAAACTCAAGTTTTTAATAATGTTTTAAGAGGTTTCTTTTGATATAAAAGAATAAAAACTTAGATAATTATAAAACTTTGAAT
>NW_013666832.1:269019-279673 GCF_000517525.1 Limulus polyphemus
GGTTTAAAAAATTTAACTAATCACATGTGATTATCAGGTTGATCCATTTAGTAACATGACAAGTTGTAAGTAATTTCAGAATGTGATTTTTTTTAAATGTCCAAAATGGCCCTGAATGCATCTGAGAACATGTACAACTAGAGTTTTTGGGGACTGCCTATGCCCCCAAACCACTAGCTAATAGTTTTGTTTCATTCAAAGTCATCATAGGACACTTTCACATGTGTAAGCCAGTAGTCATGACACATGACTTTTACTAGCTACTCTGAAGAGATTATTCTTATTAGTCTCACAGAGTTTAGTTACTAAACTAGTTGCAATGAGATTTGATTTTAACTTTAATCTGAAGATCATCCTATCAGTCTGAAAGAGGTTAATAATCTAGTAGTCATGAGATTTAATTTTTACTTTAATTTGAAGATTAATAGAACCTATGGATTTAAGTCAGTAACCTATCAGCCATAATATTTTATTTTTACTTTAATTTAAAGATTAATGGAACCTATGAAGGTAAGTCAGTAACCTATTAGCCATAATATTTTATTTTTACTTTAATTTGAAGATTAATGGAAGCTATGGAGGTAAGTCGATAACCTATCAGCTATAATATTTTATTTTAATTTGAAGATCAATGGAACCCATGGAGGTATATCGGTAACCTATTAGCCATAAGATGTGATTTTTACTGACACTTTTGAAGATTACTGTAATTATTTGTAAGGAGATAAGTTGGTTTGTTTATGTCAATAATGCTTAAGCTACTCACTTGACAATACCAGGTTTTTGAACAGCCCACAGATATCTAGTTATTTCTTTAAAAGCTGTTAGAGGTGATTTTAAACTCTCATCTGTTGAAATCTCTATTCAACAGATGAGAGTTTAATGTCACAATGTCACTAGAGATTAGAGACTTCAACAGATGAGTAGTTTAATGTCACTAGAGACTTCAACAGATGAGAGTTTAATGTCACTAGAGACTTCAACAGATGAGAGTTTAATGTCACTAGAAACTTCAACAGATGAGAGTTTTTCAACAGATGAGAGTTTAATGTCACGTCTAGTGACTTTAAGCTCTCAATTGTTGAAGTCTCTAGTGACTTTAAGCTCTCATCTGTTGAAGTTTCTAGTGACATTAAACTCTCATCTGTTGAAGTCTCTAGTGACATTAAACTCTCATCTGTTGAAGTCTCTAGTGACTTTAAACTCTCATCTGTTGAAGTCTCTAGTGACTTCAAGCTCTCATCTGTTGAAGTTTCTAGTGACTTTATACTGTCATCTGTTGAAGTTTCTAGTGACTTTATACTGTCATCTGTTGAAGTTTCTAGTGACATTAAACTCTCATCTGTTGAAGTCTAGTGACTTCAAGCTCTCATCTGTTGAAGTTTCTAGTGACTTTATACTGTCATCTGTTGAAGTTTCTAGTGACATTAAACTCTCATCTGTTGAAGTCTCTAGTTACATTAAACTCTCATCTGTTTAAGTCTCTAGTTACATTAAACTCTCATCTGTTGAAGTCTCTAGTGACTTTAAACTCTCATCTGTTGAAGTCTCTGATGATTTTAAACTCATCCATTGAAATTTTATTGATTAAACTAATCTATTGAAGGTTGAGTGACTAAACTGTTACTGTAGAAGTATAGTAACTTTCAGCTTGGAAAGAACTTGTAATATTTAAAAATTTGTTTTACATTGCTTATACTTTTGTTGTTTGGGTAAAATACATTTGTATATACAGTTGGATATTTGTCTTTAGTTGATGTTGAAGAGATTTAAATCATTACCTTCAAAGTTTTTAAATAACAATTTCCTGAAGTTAGCATCGTAATGTTTATCAAAAGTTAGCATTTTGAAGGCTAGTGGGTTGTATTTTTGTATAGATAAAATTCAATTTTGTTTTTAATTTAACTACTAATATAAAAGCCGATCAAAAATGACAGGAAACCATTGTTGAATGGTTAACAAAAATTATAGAATTTAACTAAAACGAATTTGTTTGTACCTCCAAAATGCACCTGCTCTTCACTTATTTCATCAGTCAGAAAGTAATTCAACAAATCTTTAGTAAAAGCTACTCAGAAAAATGAAATGTTATCATGAACAAAAGTACGTGTGCACTTTGAAAGAAACTTAAATAGCACTCTTGAGCCTTTTCACTGTATTCTAGGTCAGGAAGTAGAAAATATAGTACGGACATTTCGACAAAAATTTTCAACTTTTTCGACTGTACAAAGGATAAAAGATATTTGGTAGTAATAAAATTTTTCGTTATGTATTAATGCCAAGGAGATAATATGTGTATTAAAATACCAAAAGAATATTTATATTGACAGCATAAAACTTTTTAAATGCTGACTCTGTAATGTTAGTAATAGTAGGCCTATTTGTAGTCTAATTTAAGCATTAGACATAAAATATAAATGTAACATAATACTTAACTGAAACACTACTTGGAAAATTTTCTTTTTCTTTTGGCTAAAACTCAAAGTAATAAAAATTTCTGAATTAAACTATTTTGCTGTTATCAAAAAATATAGAATAATAAAATAAACCTTTCTAACAAATCAACATGAATATTGAGCATTCAACATAAACACCATAGTTGGCCTAAGAACAATCAGGTGATAGTTTTTTTGCTAACCGATGGTGTATATTGTTGAGCATTACCAAAATAGGAGCATGAAAATGTTCTCGACAGAATAACAAAGGGAATAAGCCTTTTATAGTCGGTGATTAGCTTAAATATGTTGTTTAAAATCATAAATATTTCTCTGTTTAGGACTTGGTGTCTGAAAAAATTCGCAGTCATCAGATAACCAGCAATCTAGAACGACAAGCGATGTATCAACAGAATGATGACCTAACAGAATCTGACAGTGGAATGTAAGTGGAATGAATATGAAAATTACAGTTTTATTTGTTTATTGAATCTAGCATCTGTTCATTGTTTGTTTCATCATCTTCATAGATCTTGTTCAATGTTTAATAAAAATATTGGCAAAGAGAGACATTTAGTAAGAAGGTTTAATCACTTATTTGCACTTCATAAACAAGAAAAATAGTCAGTGTTAATAAATATTATTATGAAAGATGTGGTTTTGTATGTATAGATTAGATCATTTCTTATTTCATTTCTTTTCAGCTTCTGTAGGAATGATGAAGATGAGTCCACAAGGTATTTTACAAAAGAAATATCAGAGCTCAAAATCAGTATATGCAACTTAGAAAAGCAAGTAAGTTGATTAGAATTTAGAGTTTATCTGAATGTAAAAGCTTTTATTGAGTTTTGTATTTTTGTTTTATCAGAATGTCAGTTGTTTAGTTAGTATTAGTATTTGTTTAAGTTGTCTATCTGTTATTCATAACCTTGACAAATAAACTGAAATTCCGATACAATGTGTAACCTCCTCTCATATATAGCTTTCCCGACTCTGTGCTGCCCTCTGTATGCTAATCTTTTTGCTCGCAACTAGTCTTGAGACTCCCACCTAAACTCGTTTGCTTCCATGTGGTATTACTATATGTTACATGCAAATGAGCATGTGACAATCCTCCACTAATAGGAGTGTGACACACCCTTTTAGCACTGCTAACTCTTTGTATACTAATTGTTCAGTCATTACTTCTCGATTTGGCACTCATATTGAAATATGTTGTTGTTTCTTTTTGCATGTTAACTTTTCAGATATAGGCATTTTTTGTGGAAGTATCAATGAAAGCACTAACTATTGTGGAAATATTAAATTTGAATTTTTGTTTTCTATAATTTCTGCTCCTGTAGATTTTGTGGATTTTTCCATTCCACATTTAATTCAGAAGTGATAGTAACTTCCACTTTGTCTGGTGTGGAACAAGACATTGCTTACACAAGACAAACAACTAAAATTGCATCAGGTTTGTCTTTGTCTGTTGAGGACATGACAGCTGTTGTGCAAGAGGAATTGAGTATTTCATGTGAACTGGACATTCTTCTTAATGTGATACACCTCCTCCTATGTTTCCAGTTCATAACAAAGGGGATTTTGACAGCTTTTTCCCACCAACTGCCTTTGCAAAATCTTCTACCCATGCTATCGTGAATTTCTTTAGGCCTTATTTTTGTCATTTCGGGACATGGTTTCTTTGTTCTCTTTCTTAATTTTTCCCTGCTTCTGATTTTTATGTTTTTCTTTCCTCTCCACATATTCATGTCCATATTGGATTATTTTTATCTCAACTTTGCTCAGAGACAGTAGGGTCCCACTTAGCTTGGTTATGAACATTTTGGAGTACATTTATGGCTGATCATTGGGTGTTGTAGGTTTTGTCAAAGGGCCTTACCCCTTGGTTTTCTTCTTCTCCCGTTCCTTTTATTTTCTCTCCAAGGAATCCAGTTTCTCACCAGTGTATGTCAGTGGCATTGTCAGACCTATTGGCCAAAGCTGTTATCTTTTGGGATTCCCATTCTTCTTCAGGATTTCGTTCTCATATGTTGGTCATTCTCAAGAAAACTGGGGATTGGCATCTGGTTATAGCTCTTTCACATCTTAATCAGTTTCTTGACCTACCTCAATTTCCCATGGAGACTTTTCTCATCCTACAGTGGTCTTTTGCTCTGGGTCTTTGGATGACAAAGATGGATGTCTCACATGCTTATTTCCACATTCCAATTTCCTCTGCTTCCAGAATTTACCTTCAGTTTGTTCATCAAAGTCAGTTTTATCAGTTCTATGATCTCCTTTTTGACCTTGTGTCAGCCTTGCTTGTTCACATTCATGGCCTCAGATTGTGGTTCCACCATTATATGGACGACTTGTTTCTTTTAGCAACTGTCCCATCAGGCCTCCTACAGCCATACACTTCTCCTCCTTCAGGAGGCATCATCTCATACCCATTCCATATTTGGTTCTTTTGGGTGTGTTTTCAATTCTTATCACAGCAGAGTCCAGCCTTCTCTTCATTTGAGGGACATGGATCATTTGGTTTCCTTTGTTCTTACATCTCCTTCTATCCTTGCATGGAAGGATCTCTCTTTTGGGGACTTGGTCTTCCTTGAAATCTCTTATCCTCTTAGGCTATGTTCATATGCTCCATTTTCAGTGGACTCTGCATGATCAATGTAACCTCCTTTGGGATCTCTTGCCCTCCCTCATGCTTCTTCACTGCACACTGATATCATCTTGTGGCTCAACAGCACCAATAACACGGAAATATGTTCCTCTTCCTCCCTCTTGTCCAGATCTCCTTCTTTGTACAGATGCTTCTCTGATGGGTTGGATCACTGGTCTCAATTCTCTGGTTGTTTGGGGTCGATGATCTCTAGATGAATCATCTTTTCATATCACACTCTCCTGGAACTCTTGGCATTTAGTCAAGCTTATGAGTGTGTATAGCTGCTTAGTTATGTTACACATGGACAACTCAACTGTGGTTTACTATATCATTTGCCAGGGGGCTTTCAGTTTTACTCTTTCTGTTTCCACTCTCTCGACCTCACCTTCTTGATCCATTCTTTACAAATCTGACTGATGGTTTGTCATGTACCAGGTGACCTGAATCTTGTTGCAGTTCATCTCTTGAGAGCCAACATGATTTTTTCTCAGGGTGTGGTTCCTCAGTTCTCAAGTTTTCCAGTGGCTTTTTTTCTCATTTGGAGAGCCCTCTATTCATAGCCTTTGACACTTAACACCAAGCTTCCCCTTTTCTGGTTTCCTTTTATGCATATGTTGGTTCTGGCAGTGGATGCATTGAGTCAGGACTAGTCTGACATCCTTTTTTCTATGCTTACCTCCTATTCGTCTCCACCCTATTGTTCTCTTCTTCATTCAGGGTACTTTTTGGGGCACCCTATTGGCCATCTCAACAATGGTTTCCTCTGTCTAGTCTTCTACAGTCCTCTCTTCATCCTCCTCTATTCCATTGTTTTCTTCTTCAGCCTTGTTCCTCTCTCTTCCATTCAGCTACAATGTCACTTTGACTTCATGCATGGGATTTGTTTGGTCCCGTGCAAGATATTCCTTCTTTCTCATTCTGTTCACCTATTCTTCTTTTTTGTCTATCAGCTGCAATGGCATATTTATTGCAGTTGGTGACTGCATCACTCCTTCTTCCCTTCTCATCCCTCTGTTTCCCATCTCTTCAAATTCTTCACATGACTTTTTGCCCAGGGTTTATCGGTATCAACCTTTGCTGGTTACTTGGTAGTTTTCAAGTTATTGTCTAGTTTTTTTCCTCTCCAGTTCTCACTATGCTCTTCCATTCAGTGCGCCACCTTCATCTTTCCTGTCCATCTTGTTTTTCAGACTGGGACCTGAATTTTGTTCTCCATGCCCTTATCCTTCCTCCATTTGTACCTTTCACTTTCTGTTCTTTATTCCATCTCTCTGTTAACACCTACTTCCTCCTTTTCACCTGTGGTCATCAGTGTTTTGACATGTATAACATTGACTATTCACTCTTTCTTGTATACTCTATTCTGATTGAGCTTTTCTCCCTAAGATGTCTGCAGCATGTGAGGGTGACAATGCATTCGCTCCTTTCTCTCTCCTCTCTACTTCTCATCGCTATTTTTACTCAGATTCTGATCACCTACTCTGTCCTGACCATAAGGTCTGTTGTTATTTTGCCCACACTGCTCTGTTTTGTTGTTGTTGTTCCCATTCCTATCTCTTCATTACTTGGAATCCCTCTTCCACCTCTGATATTTCTCCCATTACCCTTACCAGATGGTTTCATCTGTTCAGTGTGTTCTTCATTGGATGGGGATTCTCATCAAAACTTCCAGTTGGCTTCTCATCAAATCAAGTATCTAACTTTCTACCAGCTACTCACTGGTGTTCTGCTCTTCTCCAGACTTCCAAATGTGCTTTCTCCTACTTTTCTTCTAGTGAAGCACAGGAGTACTTGCCACTCAACATTTCCTAGCTGCTCAGTAGAGAGTAGAGCAGAAGTGTTCTGTTGGTGAATACAGCTGGTTTTCCCCCCATCGTACCACTGCCCTAGTGTTGGGTTCCTGGATGGTCTGGTGTTGGATTGGTGCAGTACCAGCCAACATAATCTATCAGTCAGTTTACAGGGAGGATGTTACTTTTATACTCTACTTTACCGGGATTGAGGTGAAGATGGTAGGGACCCTCCTCCTACCATTGACCGAATGAAAAATACCTGATGCTGTCTGGTTTGAGCCACCATGTACAGTCTGATGTACCCTAGCCACAGTACACAAATTGGCACATCTATGATACTGATATGAATTCTGTACTGTGCTTGTTTTCTGCCTGATCTATAAACACATCTTTCTGAGCAAAGAATGTACTCTGATACGGGCAAGGTGGTCTCCAACATGTTTGCTCCTATACGGTTCCATAGTATAGGGTGTTGCACTATCATGGGTTTCCCTTTGGGCACTTCCCAAAGGAGGGTCATTGAGGTAAATTTTGCACCAGTCCCTCCACTACTTCAACATGGGCTTCTAGCTATGTGAGACAAGGTTATGTATTGTTCAGAAATTAACATTTTCCAAAACTGAAAATGTATTTCCAATAAATACCTTTTCTCACACTTCCCACTTGTCTTCTTCATTTCTGGTGTATCTTTTCGTGCCTAATCTCAAAATGGTGATTGAACGATCAGTATAGAGGGAGTCAATTGCACCCCTATTGGTAGAAGGTTGTCACATGCTCAATTGTGTGCAACAACACTGCAATATCATGTGGAAACATTTGAGTTTAGGTGGGAGCCTCAAGGCTAGTGGCAAACGAAAAAGTTTGCATATAGAGGGCAGCACTGAATCAGGAAAGCTGTATTAAAGAAGAGGTAAGTATCTATCAGACATATATTTTCAGTTTGGAAAAATGTTAGCATTGTTTATGAAAAAATATATTTAATTATTTTGATCTTTATTATCAAAAATAAGCTTAAAAATGTTTAATAATTAAAAACTAATTCCTGTTGAAGCACCTTTGTAAAGTAGACTTTCTGCATTAGAAGTCAGTTGGAATCTGAGCTTTTGGTGTATTAGGTTCCTTTAATTGTGATTTTTTTGTTCTAAATTTGTTAAGTTATCAATTGTTATTCAATTATAAGGAAAATGATTTATCGTTGTTTCTTAAATATTTAGCAGTTTTAAACAGATTCTTTACAGTAAAAGTAGGATGAACTGTTTCTGTGATAGACAGTTGACATAATTCTTGATGGTGTTTTATTACAGAACTCGTCTCTTATGGAGGAAAATGCAAGCTTACGTACTGAAGGAAGCTCCTTGAAAGAAAGTAATGCCAGTTTACAGTCTAAATTAGTATCTTTGGAAGAAAATGTCAGCCATTTGAACAGTCAGTACACCACACTCCAATCCCAGTATGCACGTTTGGAAGTTGAACACTGTCTACTCAAACTTCAGAAGGAATCTGTGGCTGTTCAAGTTTCTACCTTACAAGCACAACTAAACACTGCAGAAGATGAAAAAGAAAAGGTGATAAAACTTTAGCATTAAGCTCTAGGAAGCTTCTAGCAGTGATAACTTATTTTTTAAATATTTCTTTATCAAGTGGATGGTTGAAATACTTCTTTTGAGATTGAATCAGTATTATGGTTTACAATCCTGAAGTTTTTTATAAATCCCATCTGGGAGTCGAAATCGTTTTTAACTTATTTACGTTTTATTTTGTTACAGGCAAAATGAATTAAACTATCTACATTCCTTATTTAGTTTATAAGATTAAAAAATAATTTAAACACAAGATATTTGTGAGACTTTAAACATTTGCCCAAATAGCTTTATTTTTAACAGTGTTATCTTACCTTATGAACTCTTTAATTTGATCCTATTTGTGTGTGTGTGTATCTGACTGCATCACCATCATCCAGCAAGAAGTGTCTTTCAGTATTCAAAGTGTAAACAGTTAAATTTTAGTACAGACAATTTTCTATTAAGTTTTAATGAAGTTTAATCACATTGTTTAAAATACTTCATGCAATTTGGTTAAGTATTGCCAGTCTGAGAAGTATAAACACGGGGATGTCAGTGACACCACTCTGGTGCAAAAAGGGTTAATACAATCTTGAAAATAGTACTTAATCACAAGCTGTTTAACTGTTTTATCATAGCAATTATAGAAAAAACATTAAATTAAAAATGTTCAGCCTAAAATAGATTTGTATATTTTACTTAAGTATTGCTGGCTTTGGAATTTTTAGTTTTTTTATTCAAGTTACTTTATTTGATTTTACTTAATAATAACATAGTATAACAGGATATAGAATTGTTGAAAAAGACATCTTAACAAATTTACCTTTTGAAAACCAGGATGTTTAGGAACTTATTATGATACTCATAAAGAGTTTTTATTTTAAACTTTTGGTAAGATCTGGCACTCACTAAATTAAAAATTTTACATACGGGTAATTAGTATTTTATAAAATTTATATTACAGAGAAATATTTTTTCAGTTTTTTTAATTTTTTTTTATTAATTTTAGAACTTAAGCTTACCTTGTACTTCTTTGGGTGTTTTAGTATAGTTTATTTCTTAAAACAACTTAGTGTAGAAAATGAGCTTACCTGTTTCTATTGGCATGTTACAACAGGGACTCTATTAATTTTATAGTTGCAACAAGAAAAAAAAGACCTTCAATCAGTCCATGACAGCATCTCGTCAGATCACGAGACTCTTCAGAAACTTCATGATCAGTTAACAACAGAATATGAAAACCTTTCTTCAGAACACAATACCCTGAAATCTAGTCACAGAAGCCTGAAGTCTGATTTAGCTGCTCTAAAGGTTTGTTATTGTGTTTTTTACACAGAAACCTTAGGTCTGAGTTGATTGCTCCAAAGGTTCATTATCTTGGTTCTTTTAAAAAAGTTTGAAGTCTGTGTTATCTTCCCTAAAGGTTCATTATTTTCGTTCTTTCACAGAAACCTGAAGTCAGAGTTATCTACTCTAAATGTGTTTTTCATCGGTCAAATTTTACTAACTTAATTTGTGTAACTTGTACTTAGTTCTTGTTGCATAAAACTTTTATTGAGTTTGGATAACGGATAAATTATTTATGGTGTGGAAAAGTTGAAGCAGTTTGAAAAGTTTAATAATCTAAGAAGCGTAGATAGAACTTACTTGGTTGTTTCTCTTATTATTTGTGAATTTTTCTTCTTCACAAAAGTGTAACAAATCTTTATTCACAGGAAAGATCAGAGAAAGAAATCTTTTCACAAGAAGAACTGGAGAAGCTAAGAGAGATACTGGACCAGGAAAAACATCTTGTAGACAAGAAAAGTTTTGTTGACCTGCAGTGTAAATACTGTGAGCTGAAAGTGAGTGATGCATAAGTAATGTACAGTTAATGGTTGATATTCAGTTCCAAAGGTTAATCAACCAATTTTATATGTATGAAACATTTCTAGTACATGTTAAGAAACTGTCAAAGTATGTATAAATTTAAAAGTAATACCTGGATAAGAGATGTATGAATCTTAGAAAATAATCATGTAAGTAACTAAGTTTAATTATACTGTTTTATATTTTTGTTTGGGCATGAAACTTGTGACTGATTATAAATTACCATTCAATCTAAACGTGTTTATCAAATGAAATTATGCATTATTGGGCACAAGAAAACAAGATTATCACCGTAAAATAACAATTTTTAATTTACATATCATTACATCAAAATATGGACAG
>NW_013666832.1:280725-281192 GCF_000517525.1 Limulus polyphemus
ATCATGTAATAATTATGATCTGGAGTAGTTATCATGTAATTATCATGATGTGTAGTAGTTATCATGTAATAATTATGATCTGTAGTAGTTATCATGTAATTATTATGATGTGTAGTAGTTATCATGTAATAATTATGATCTGTAGTAGTTATCATGTAATTATTATGATGTGTAGTAGTTATCATGTAATAATTAGGATCTGTAATAGTTATCATGTAATTATTATGATGTGTAGTAGTTATCATGTAATTATTATGATGTGTAGTAGTTATCATGTAATAATTATGATGTGTAGTAGTTATGTAATTATTATGATCTGGAGTAGTTATCATGTAATTATTACGATCTGGAGTAGTTATCATGTAATTATTACGATCTGTAGTAGTTATCATGTAATTATTACGATCTGTAGTAGTTATCATGTAATTATTATGATCTGTAGTAGTTATCATGTAATTATTATGATC
>NW_013666832.1:282143-288456 GCF_000517525.1 Limulus polyphemus
ATAGATTATTACTATTTAGAAATAAGTTCTTAAAACTTATTCTTTTTAAGACATAGAACAGTAAATAAAGAAGTAAAGCAAACAATTATCACTTCTAGTTATGACCTTTGTACTTGGTTGCTGCTTGACGTAGGCTACTAAGCCTTTTAAAATTTCGCATGTGAATGATATGAAACAAAATAATTTTTTTAGCTTTTATATATGCAGTTGAATAACCAAAAAAATCATAAATTACTATATCAATACCACAGAATCCCACTATAATTTATCAAGCTTAGTAACTAAGCTATATTTGGGTCTAAAAAATATGAAATTTCGAGCAAACTAAAGACACAACCTACCTCCTTGAAATCTTGGTTTGAAAAAACTAGATTGCATCCAAACATTTTAAAGTGTGTGAGAAAGCCACTAGGGGGACATTCTGAGCTTTTGATTGGTTATTCAGGTCATGTATTGAAGTAAGTGTATACAGTGGACCATTTTCAAAATTGGAAAGAGGTGAGTGGGACCACTATTTGATTCAGTACATGAGTGATATCTTGGCAAATAGAAAAGATATGACATTCCTATTTTATATTCTAACTTGTCAATATTGGTAATTTGAGTTCCAAATTTGTACAAAACTATAGACTTGGTATTTTGACATCACAAACATCTAATGTGAACCAGTGCTGCATTCAACATAACTTGTGACACATAAAAATCGATGTTTAACTGTTATTTTTAATATTTACTTTTAAATTAAGAAATTGAATAATGTATAACAGTAAAAATCTGAATTATAATCTACAGTTTGATACCAAACTTCTTGAATAAATTTATGAAATAGTAGTTCAATAAAATCTTGAATGCAAGTCAACAAATGTGATGACATGGCCTTTGACCCGTGACTCGTCTGGAAAGGGTTAACAAGTAGAGGCTTGATAAAAAGATTGTCTTTTTTTGGGGGGGTAAGATCATCCGTTTATAGTACATTTATCTTAGTTGCTTGGAAAGTGGAAGGCCCTGTGAAGTCGTATTATTATTTAGTTGCTTGGAAAGTGGAAGGCCCTGTGAATTAATATTATTATTTAGTTGCTTGGAAAGTGGAAGGCCCTGTGAATTAATATTATTATTTAGTTGCTTGGAAAGTGGAAGGCCCTGTGAATTAGTATTATTATTTAGTTGCTTGGAAAGTGGAAGGCTCTGTGAATTAATTATTATTATTTAGTTGCTTGGAAAGTGGAAGGCCTGTGAATTAGTATTATTTTTTAGTTGATTGGAAAGTGGAAGGCCCTGTGAATTATATTATTATTTAGTTGCTTTACTATCAACACGAAATCTTAGAAATGTTTGTTATTCAAGAATAATAAAATTTGTGTTTGTTGTTGCAATTGGTGGTAGATGTTATTTTTACTGTTTACAGTTGTTGAAACTACATAAAATTACGCTTCAACTATTTATCATGTACTGTTATCGATAAGTGTAAATGAAAAGCATAGGTCCGTTTTGCCTCATTTAATTATAATTATTTTTGTCATCATGCATACATGCTTTTTTTTTCTATTTTGTAACAACAACAGTTTTCTCAAGACATTTTTTTATCTTTTTAACAAAACAAGGCTCATGAGAAAAAATAAAGTAATATTACACTCAACTTACCAGTTTGATGAAACGAGTTGTCTATACGTGAAAATTGAATCTGTGAGAACCGTATTGTGTTTGAATGTTAGGCTCAGTAATTTTGTTTCTGTAAATCAAGTCTAGGAAGTTCTGGTGCATTCAAAATATCAAACTGTGTAATATTTTAAAATATTGTGTTTGTTTGAAGGAGCTAAGGAGTTAAAAAGCAAACCTGTAGCTGAAAAATTAGCATGAACTGTCCCTGCTTTTTTTTAAAATGTTTTCTTTTGCACATAAAGTATTTTATTATAATAGCATGGTTATTATTGTCTATAGCCTGTAAACTAGCTACCAAAAATACTTTCACAATTCGGATAGTCAAATTTCTCACTTTTTCTTTTCTTTTTATCCCTTGCACAAAGTTAAAATTGAACAATGGTTGCCACTTCGCTGCATAGGCGATGTTCTCCTAGACTACACCATCTGGAGAAACTAACATTATTGTCATCTCTCCATTGAATGTAATTAAACACGAGGATGAAATTGTCAAATAGCAGCTCTCATGGTGGGCTGTAGCCTATACTTTTGATTATTTTGTCTTATCTGTTGAGTCTTAATTCTTAGCAAAAAGCTGATTCCTGCTTGTTATTTCTAGAATAGTATTTTATGATTTGTTTTAAATCTTATGATTTTAGTTATTAAATATTATACTATTAAATGCTCACTCTTACATTAGACTCTGGCATACAAAGACAGAACTTGAGTGTTGATGATGATTTTCCAGTTCGAGATGTTGGACCCTTCGTTAAGTTGTCTCAGTCTCAACCCAGCACCCCACAGTCACCCTGCACAAACCAGGTTGGTTGATGTGTGTGTGCTTATATGTCTCTAAGAGAAATAGATGAATTAGATATTTTGAATGATCTATAATAAACAAGAAAGACATTCATGGTTAACTACCCTTTTATCATTCAATTTCTGTTAGTTTGTGAATGAATAGTTTAGATCGGGATTATTCATATCTTTGGAACCTCTCGAACTTCGACGAAAATTATATGTAATAAGTTCATGCCTAGATTAATCACATCTTAGAAACATATTGAATCTTCTTAAATAGACATAATAGTGTTATTTAGTTTTTTTCATGAGTGTGTGAAATGGAAGGTTATATTTATAGAATGTCTTTTTATCATCAGGGATTTGATGGACAATCCCCATCCTCAAACCAACCAGCTGTATCAAAATCTTCCCACCAAACTACCATCCAGAATCATACAACTGTTAATGTTATCACTAACTTGGGATCACCTGGATCCAAGCAGTCTCCACCATCTAATACAGGTAGTCCTGTAAAGCTAGAAAGATCTGCACTGCGGCAGACACTACCTCACCCCTATTCCTCTGGCAGCAAGGATCCCGGTTCTGTGTTAAGAAGTTCTGCTGACATTGCAAAGGTTCGAAACAGGAACTATGAATTATCTAAGCTACATCGTTCTAAACCTGGTAAAGACTCTGAGAAGGCTGTTCCAGACACAGCTTCGGGAAATAAAGAATGTAATCCTGATAGTTCCATCTGGTTTGAGTATGGTTGTGTGTAGCTCGATATATATATTTGTTGGAAAAGGGAAAATTATGTATGTTATCGTTCATAGTCTGTTAGATGTGATAATGTAGCTTACGTAAGTATTAAAACTGAAAACAAGTTTTGTTATGCTAGTTGATAGGAAGTATTGTTTTGTAAACCTACAACTCTTAACGAGATTTGCTTGTGGTTAAATATGCATGCTTGAAGATTGCTTGATTGTGAAAATTAAAAAAACAAAAAGCTAAAAGTTACTTTTATTCGTTACAACATGCAAGTAATTTTGTTGTCATTCTTTACAGTATTATGTGAAAATAATGGATTGATTAGAATGTGTTTTCCATGTTGAGTTAAAACATTTAATGTGGCTTTTTAAAACCATTGTGCATTATATATATATATACATATATATATACAGCTTTGTTTTAGTAAGTGTTATAGCTTTCAAAAGACTGTGTTGGTAAAGAAAATAATACTGATTTTGTTGATAAGCTCTGTTACACTTGGATATATTTTTTTAAATTCAATTTCCAAAACCTGAAAACCAGAAATGCTTAGGTAACTTTTCTAATATATATAAGAAACATATTTAGAAATTGGTTAGATTCTCGATTGTT
Organism: Limulus polyphemus; assembly: GCF_000517525.1. NCBI lineage: Eukaryota > Metazoa > Arthropoda > Merostomata > Xiphosura > Limulidae > Limulus > Limulus polyphemus. The sequence goes on from NW_013666832.1 coordinate 285,945, forward strand.
TATTTCTATAATGGCCTAAGACTTGATCATTCTGACATAAGAAATTATACTTTCTAGCAGGTACCATAATGTATGTAAACATTTTGATAAGTTTGATAAACATTGGTTTTTCATCTATGATTTACAAAGTTCAGAGGTTTCTCTTTCTAAGGAGCTTAGATTTTCTCAACTGTAACTGTTGCATTTTAAGCTGAATTTTCGATATTTACTAACCTGTCTCCAGAATGACTGAAGAGGTACGAGTTGAATGTGAGGGTCAAAATCCGGTTGAGTTATTTAAATAATTACATGCATGGTCTTTAGATACTGAAGTTCACCAAATGTTCTATAATATATTTCAATCTTAGTGGTAGAAATAACATACTCATGAAGAGAATTATGACACTTGTGATGAACACCGTTCTTTAAAAAGGGATGCAGATACACGTTCTGAAATTCTACAGATTCCACCTGTAGTACCTTAGGCACAATATAAAAAACTTACTTCAATCCTTGGACATTGCTAAAATTAAAAAGTACATTGCTACATTTGACCTTAACTGAACAAAAGGGAAGAAGAGTCTGGTATAAGAAGAAATTCTGAGTTTGGTGAATGTGAAAAGATATGTTGTTACCGACCATCAAGAAGAGAAAAGTAGCATATGATAAGACGAGACAACATTCAACGAGTCCTACTAGAGGGTCAATTAGAAGGGAAAAGATACAGGGAAAGACGAAGAACCGATTGGATAACAAATATTAAAGAATTGACTGAGATAGTAAAATATGAAGATCTGGTGAGAAAAGCATAGAACAGACAGAAGTAGATGTTTGTGACAGCCAACCTTCCTGAGGAAGATGGCACATGATGATGATGATGAAGAACAAAAGCCAAAATTCATGGAAAGTGAGTAAGATGAGAAACTAGAATAATAAAACTACAGAAATTAGATGTCACATCATTAATATTATACACATTAAAAAAATGTGCAACTTAAGTGAAGACTGCACATTATTCAGGGTTGGAGAATGCTGTTTGATGTGAGGGTTTCTTTAATCAATAATTCTAGATCAGCAATGGCCTTGCAGAGGATAGTGAAATTAGCTGTATTGAGTTGGTGTCCTGATTCTTCACTATATACAGAAAGTTGATTTCAGATTAGTTTTCAAATCCACATCACACGTACAAAGTTTCTTCCTTACTAAAGACGACCTCCCAATTCCTCGTAGTTCTTGGTTCGTATGTTTTTATGTGTGTGTGCAGACTGTAAGGGCTCCTATAATGGCAAATCCAAATGCCCTCTAAAAGTTAAAGCCAGTGAATGTTTGATAATTTCTATTAAAATGCAAAAACGTCTAGTAACCCCTGTGCCTCCTCTGTATGCCAACATCATGAAAAAGCAGGACACCAACTCAATACAGCTAATTTCACTATCCTCTGCAAGGCCAGTGCTGATCTAGAATTATTGATTAAAGAAACCCTCACATCAAACAGCATTCTCCAACCCTGAATAATGTGCAGTCTTCACTTAAGTTGCACATTTTTTAATGTGTATAATATTAGTGATGTGACATCTAATTTCTGTAGTTTTATTATTCTAGTTTCTCATCTTGCTCACTTTCTGTGAATTTAATTATCATTAAATGTAGCAATGTAATTTTAGTGACATCCAAGGATTAAAGTAAACTTTATATTTTACTTTAGGGACTGAAGATGGAATCTTTAGGGTTCCTAAACATTATCTACATCCCTTTTTGAATAAATAAACAATAAATATGTTCCTTATATCATGATCCTTTTTATTACCACTTTTAGTTTTCCTCTGAACACATCGATTGCTAACATATTCATGTTTGTGAAGTTTGTTGTTCTCGTAGTTCAAATAGACAAAATCTGGTGAAACATAAATCAGTTTTGTACTGATTAAATTTATATTTTTTAATGTTTTTTTATTATTATTATTTCAAAATAATAACTTTTTATATTGAATCTTACAACTTTAACTGTTTAGCTACTGCCTTGGCTCTTGTTATAATTTCATTAAACAGTACGTGTTGTGTGCCAACTGAAAAATGTTTCACAAGGTTTAGTATGAAACCTTGTATGTCACTTCGCAAACTATAAAGCTCATTCTCATATTTCAGTTGACAAAAAACTTTTGTATGTCAGTTAATATATGTAGTAGGTAACTCGTAAAGCCATGTAAAGTCCTCATGTAGTAGGTGACTCATGCTTGGATAAAGGCCATGTAAAGTCCTCGTGTAGTAGGTGACTCGTGCTTTGATAAAGGCCATGTAAAGTCCTCATGTAGTAGGTGACTCGTGCTTGAATAAAGGCCATGTAAAGTCCTCGTGTAGTAGGTGAATCGTGCTTGAATAAAGGCGATGTAAAGTCCTCATGTAGTAGGTGACTCATGCTTGAATAAAGGCCATGTAAAGTCCTCATGTAGTAGGTGACTCATGCTTGAATAAAGGCCATGTAAAGTCCTCATGTAGTAGGTGACTCATGCTTGAATAAAGGCCATGTAAAGTC
>NW_013666832.1:289094-301873 GCF_000517525.1 Limulus polyphemus
GTGGTAGTTGACACATGTTTGAATGGGGGCCATGTAAAGTCTTTATGTGGTAGTTGACACATGTTTGAATGGGGGCCATGTAAAGTCTTTATGTGGTAGTTGACACATGTTTGAATGGAGGCCACGTAAAGTCTTTGTGGTAGTTGACACATGTTTGAATGGGGGCCATGTAAAGTCTTTATGTGGTAGTTGACACATGTTTGAATGGAGGCCACGTAAAGTCTTTGTGTGGTAGTTGACACATATTTAAATGGGGGGGCATGTAAAGTCTTTATGTGGTAGTTGACACATGTTTGAATGGAGGCCACGTAAAGTCTTTATGTGGTAGTTGACACATGTTTGAATGGAGGCCACGTAAGGTCCTTGCTAAGAAGTGTGAAGTCAGGTCATGTTAGGAGCTTTAGTTTCAATGATTCTTGTGTTAATTTTTCCTATACATTTTCATACGTGTGTGTGTGTGTTGCTTAAATTAAGGAATTGGTGTTCAGGGTTATATTACACAACCAACACATTTTACCACTTCTAAGTGTTGATCATGTATATATATAATTTAATTATACCTGTCGTAGAATAATGTGTGGTTATTCAAGTTCCCAATTGTATACTTGCTAAAATAATACACTTTATGATGTTTGTTGTTTTTCTTGTACTTAGCAGAAAAAGAATCTATTTAATAGAAACCATTTTAAGTAGTTAATATAATGTTTGATATGAACTATAATTATTCCAGAAATAGAATTGTTGTTTTTCTTAAACTTACCTAGTCTGCTGTTCCTGTTCTAAATATGTATTTCTTTTGTTTCTTATACTTGAGCTGTCGTACAATTGAGGTTGCATCTTTCCTACCAAAGAGTTTTTAATTTTATGAAACTAAGTAAGTTATTATATTTCCACACTGTTTTTGCATGTTTGAGATTTATTTCAACAGCAGTGACACTGCAGCCTTAAGAAAGTTCTTATATAGGAGGGGCACAGATGAACGTTTTATTACATCATAGATAATGAATTAAAAGAAAAATTGGAAAGTAAAATAGTATTTTGGGGCTTTTAAGGCCATGTGGTAGTTATAGTTAGACTAGTATGTCCTGATCTTGTGAAAAAGTGAAATGAAGAATATTGTGGAAAGGTGCTCCACATTTTAGATACAGGTAGAAGAAAGTGCTGCCATCTTTTTGGGAATTAGCATAACGTTTATTTATCAGTATTCACTTATTGCATATTACACTTTTGAAATATGATTTATTACTAAATTTTCAAAGAAGTATACATTTATTGTCCTGGTTCTGTGATGACTGAACAAATGAAAAAAAATGGTAACTAAATAATTTGTTTAAAAGTGAAAAAAATAAGTTTTTAGAAGCTAAAAAAAGTCCAAAATTCCTTCTTGATTTATTGACATAAGAACTTTGTATAAATATGTATATTAATCATGAAACCTTCTGCCTTGTGAAAATAAGTTACAGATTTTGTCTGTGATTTGTCAATGACATTCCATATTCAGAAATCTTAGATGTGATCTGAAGCATTCCAGTTTTCTCTAGAACATTTTCTATGGATTTAGTCCATAGTTGTTACTTAAAGACAAATTTTGTAGTAACGGCATTGTTTTATAACCCAGAGTTCTTGTGTGGGGTATTTTCTGTGCATTATATAATATATTTTACTGTTCTGTGTTTATAATTATACCATTTTTAAAACATTCCACAGCTAATACTGTACTAAAACATTCCACGGCTAATACTGTACCAAAACATTCCACAGCTAATACTGTACCAAAACATTCCCATGTTGTATCTTTGTTGATTTATGAAGTCTGGAAATACAAACTGATTCAAAGACTTTTTATAAAACGTATGGGGTAATCTTGAAATATCATTGTTTGATGTTTATATAAAAAAAATGCTTTTCTTCAGAAACAGTCTTGATGAATTTGTATTTCTAGATTTAGTAATTTTGAGTTAGTTTTCATATTAATGAACTTTTAAGTTAACAGAATAGATGTTAACATGCTCCATCATTCTAGATGGACTGACACTTAAAATAAGCTCTGTGTATTATTTAACATTATTTTGTCTTTTTTTAACTGATACTTGTGTGTGAGCTTGTCTCTCAAGAGATAAAAACTTCACTAAATGTTACCATTAAGTAGTTTTAATTCATAATATTAAATGTTCTTTTAAACACAGATAACGTTGAGTAAATAAAACCGATGATTGTTGAGATATCTCCAACATGTTGTTATGGTTACTTTAACAAGATACGTTTGTGTATATATATACTTTACATATTTAAAAACAAAGTTGAACTTTGTTTGTGCTTGGTGAAAATTCATTAGGGCTAGAATGCTGATTTTAGCCTCCCATTTTTAACTCTGCAAGAGAGTTTGAATTTTTATATTGTAGGTGAAGACTGTTAGTGTTAGTAAGAACGAAGTAGACATGAGTTTGGTATTGTTCTTTAGTTGAAATAGATTTCATCTTATATGTCGTCAAGTTTCTTTACAAATTTACCATTTGATTAATTATGATGTTTTTTTATCTTGTAATTTAGAGTGTGCCCAGGTTTGTGACCTTTTAAATAAAATATTAAAAGTTAGTTGTTAAACAAAATACTACTACAATAGTTGTTATATAGTTTTATCAAATAACTTGTAGTATAAATATAGTTGTTTCTTTTCAAAAGCAATAACATTATGTAAGCTGTTCACGGAAATCTCATGGTATGTTTGTACTGTAGAAACAGAGGGTGGAAATTTAACCCTATAATTACCAGCAATTGTTCTAGATAAATATGTTGAGGAATTGGTCAAATGTTTGTTGTAATTTATCAAAATACCAACTGATGGATTAGCCTGTTTTTCTCCTTTAGAATATTTGGTGACAGTAATGCATCTTTTAAAACCAGTTATAATTTAAAAATTTTAACTCTGTACTTGAGTAGAAGGTATTTTTAATAAACTAACCAAAATGTATGTTGACAATAATTGATTAATCTTATGTTTCCAAGGTTGATAGAGCAAGGTACTGGTTATTTTTAGTTATAAAAAAAATTCCAATGTTTGAAAATTTTCATAATAATTGTAATCTGTTATCACAGAGAAACCAAGTTGCAAATGTTAAAGATATATTACTAAATGTAGAATTACTTTGTATTATGTTTATAATGGCTTTTGTAATTGGATTGTCCTTTCAAACAACTTTTAATAAGTAAGCTGTAGTCAAGAGCTTTACAACGTTGCTGAAAACACTGTGTATTATGAATATTAATGGGTTGAAGGATCTGTAACAACGTTTGTGTGAAATACTACTAGTAAATAACAGTGTGGATGTTGTGGGAACAACTAGGCATGTTTTTGTTATGTCTGTAATTTAGCTTACCAGATTTCATTGACTAACTAAGGGTTGTCTGCTTTTGGTTTCTTTACACTTTAACTTTTTAATGTAAGCATAACTAAATATATACTTACACAAATAAAAATAAAAGAACAAAATTCAGGTCCTTATGTTGATTGTTACTGTGTAATATGTTGTGTGAGATGCTCTGTAATATTAAACATGTTGAATTATGAAGTCTTGTGAAAATATTCACTTCATAGTTTTCAATCATTAGTTGAAAACGTGTGTTTTTATAAACCAAGTGATGGGGAAAACAATTAACAAATAATATTATTGGGTTACAGATTTTAAAAAAGTAACAACTAGAAAACAATGTGGTCCCCTGTGGTCATCTTAGATAGTTATTGAAATATGTTGAAACCCTTAATGAAAAATAGCATCTATTGTAACTAGTTTTACACTGGTAGGACTGTTTAAAAATCTTTGCACAAGGGGTGATGGACTATAGATAGGGAGCATTTTCAGTTTTTTCATGTTTCCATTTTGCCTGGAAAAGTGTAAATGTTTTCATCTTAATTTTTAATATCTTTTTCTATGTTAATATACATCAACTACATTTCTGGTCAGTTATTTAAGATAAACTTTGTGTAATTTGAAGTGTTATTCTGATGTGAAAAAAAAGAGCAAATAAAAACATATTGAAAAACATTTTGAGTAGCAACAACTAAGTTTTTTAAATGAAATGTTACAGAGTGTATTATTTGCTTACTAATTTCTTAGATCTACATTCTTCTCCAAAAACTAATTCTTTCTTTGAACCTTTTGTGCTTGTGTATACTTGAAAATCCTACTATACTTAAAGACTGGTTAAAGTTTTTACATTTTCAACAGAATTCTAAAGAAAAAAAAAAAACAATGTTTTAGTAAAGGTACAGAGGTATGTAAAATTTCCTGAAAAGCATTTATTAATTACAAGTTGTTTAATATCTGATCATTGAATATCCTTTCTACCAACTTGTGGATATCATTATTATAAGTACAAAAAAATACTGCCACACTCAACTGGGAGAAAGTCTTTATTTTCGTAACCTTTTAAAGCTGCCATACTGTATACAGAACTGAAATAAATAATGACACTATAAACCAACCAGTCATTTGATTCAAAATGTCAGTTTTATGTGATAAGGGTCTGCACGTTTTTTTCGGCTTTGTCTACGTTATTATGAACTGAATCCCCTATCCCAAATGGGCAAAAAGACATTAAAAAGCAACAAAAATTATCCATTGCATAAACTTGTTATGAGGCAATTAGACTTTACTTACAACACTAGAGAGAGTGTACTTCCTATAACACTTGTTGTCTGGCACAGTAATCCTCAGCTGTTGAGGAACAAAAAGAACAAGAGACAAAAACAGGAAAAAAAAAAATCACAACACATCAATGCCAGCGATGAAATTCAAGCTGCCACCAAGGGGAAGGAAAAGGCAGTTGTTCATCAACCATAACAAAAAAAGCTACTACTGTGACTGCCCAGCTATGGTGGTGCAGAGTGAATTACAGGTCGCTTTCCCCGTAAAGTGAGGTTGAGAAGGACATGTAATCCAAGGCTCCAGGCACAGCTCCAGGTCCTTTGTAAGGTGGCATTCTCTGAATACAGTAGTCTGCTTGATCCTGTGGAAGCTCTCTCTGTAGTTCATCAGGCATGATGTAAGGCTGAAAAGAAAGAAAGCTATTAAAAACAAGGCCTTCAAGTGGGTGTTATAGAGAAATAAGATCTTTCCTGATGTTTTTGTACTTTTGTTACTTTTTCATAAACTTTATTGTACATAACCAAGCTAAACAAAACAAGTAGCCCATTTAATAAAGCTAAGAAAAATTCTAACCTTGTCTCCAGCCAAGATACGGAAGGATTCAATAATTTGTTCCGCTGTGTCAGTATCCGAGCTTTCTTTCGTCATGAAATCCAAGAAGACTTCAAACTGCACTATGTTCGTATTATTGGGGTCAACAATATTCATAATTCTGCGGAACTCAGCTTCTCCCTAAAAATACAGAACATTCTCTATGAGGTTTGTGTGAATGTGTTCTATTATATTTATAGGGTACAGAACATTCTCTATGAAGTGTGTGTGAATGTATTCTATTATATTTATAGGGTACAGAACATTCTCTATGAAGTGTGTATGAATGTGTTCTAGTATACTTATAGGGTACAGAACATTCTCTATGAAGTGTGTGTGAATGTGTTCTATTATACTTACAGGGTACAGAACATTCTCTATGAGGTTTGTGTGAATGTGTACTATAATATTTATAGGGTACAGAACATTCTCTATGAGGTTTGTGTGAATGTGTTCTATTATATTTATAGGGTACAGAACATTCTCTATGAAGTGTGTGTGAATGTGTTCTATTATATTTATAGGGTACAGAACATTCTCTATGAAGTGTGTGTGAATGTGTTCTATTATACTTATAGGGTACAGAACATTCTCTATGAAGTGTGTATGAATGTGTTCTAGTATATACTTATAGGGTACAGAACATTCTCTATGAGGTTTGTGTGAATGTGTTTTATTATATTTATTGGGTACAGAACATTCTCTGTGAAGTGTGTATGAATGTGTTCTAGTATACTTATAGGGTACAGAACATTCTCTATGAAGTGTGTGTGAATGTGTTTTATTATATTTATAGGGTACAGAAAATTCTCTATAAAGAGTGTGAATGTATTATATTTATGCAGTATAGAACCTTCTCTGTAAAGTATGTGAATATGTTATATTTATAGGGTATAGAACATTTTGTTTAAAGTGTGTTTGATTATATTTACTCTTTACAGAATTTTGAATTTTTAGTAACACTTGCTCCAATGATGCACTAGTACGGTATTAATTAAACTAATAATTACCTGATTGTTCAGGTAAGAGAAGGGTATTAATATTAGGTATAAATCGTGGGTATTAATATTAGGTGTATGTCGATTTTTTTTAATATTGGTCACAAATAATCATAAACAGGTTAACTTTCTAAATCTTTGTTCAGAAGGAATTTGATATTTAATGTTAAGAAAGTTCTTAAGTAAAGAAAGCAAAACGAATATGAAATGGAACAGGCAACAGATATCATGCGTAATAAATGGTAAGCTCCTTACAGTCAGTTTAATCCTAGAGAGTGCTTACACGTATACTATTTGTGTCTAGTTGGGTCTTTAAAGGCTTCTACTTTAAAGGCTAATTACTACTCATTTTATTTACTTAATACAACACATGTTAGGATAAGAATTAATTTTTGTATATTAAAAATATATTCTTTATTTAAATAACAATAGAATACTATCAGATAATTCCAAACAATGATAATATGAGATCATTTTTAACTTTTTTCTTTACACTTTAAAGAGACTTACTTTAAAATCATACATTAATTACTGTATCCTATAACTTAATTTTCCTTTCTTTGTTGGTATAATGAATTATCATAATTCTAACAAAATGCAATAGTTGTTTTGATTTTACCTGTCTGTCATTCCTGATGTTAAATCCTAAGCTGACGAGACAAGATTTGAACTCTTCAGGAGTCAGCCGTCCTGATCTAGTCTTGTCAAAGTGGTTGAAGGAACTGCGACAGTCATTCAGCTGTTCTTGTGTGATTCCTTTAGAATCTCTGGTAAGGATCTGAAGCAGAAAAAGAAGTGTTAATATACTATTGCATGCCTTTGATATCACAAATTTTATGTGCTGGGGTTTGAGGGATGGACCAAAATACATTTCTCGTTACTATTATCTGAACTTTATATTCTGAAAGCTTTGTGGATGTTTCCTTTTCTTATTTCTGGTGAGAAAGATTATCTGTTTCTGACTAATTCTTGACTTATTCTGATTTCATCAGATTTATTTTTAGTTTACAACTTTAATAGTGCTTGAACTTAAGTTTTTGCTACAGCTTAGCCTATCATCATTAAAATGTTTTAGGGATAGAGCTTGTAAATTCACTCATATTTTTCATAATTGGGTTTTTTCATTGAAAAAATTCTTTCAATTCTGTGGAAAATTCTTCAGTATTTTTGCTAAAGACTATGAATTGAGAAGTTTTACAGAGTATCGTAAATTTTCACATCTATACTTTGATTCCTTAGGCTCAGTGTTTGCAATAATACCTGTCGTACCAGGTTGCTGGTACTGGTACTCAAGCATCTCTAATTACGTTACTTCAGCAGTTAGAAATTCAACTATTCTTCCCAGTGTGTTCCTGTGGGAAAATTGTTTTCACATCAAACCAAAGTGTCAATTATCTGTAAGCCCACGTGGTATGACGAATGTGGCAATGAATTGGTTGAAATCTAGGCTTTCTATTAGTTACAAATTTAATGGGAGTTGGCCCCAGAAAAATCTATTAGCAACTTGTAAGTTAGAGCATGTCAGAGGTAGGCATGGAAAGTGGTTTCTGAATTTTAACTGACTGCTGTTTTACACCATAAGATTGAAAAATATAAAAATATAGATGAAGAAATTATAGAGAAAGTTTTACGTTACATTTCGTAGACAAAAAAAATCCAGAAGAGGAGATGGCTCAAGAACAAATATCCAAATTATCACACTAGGGGAATTTGAGGTTGTTTTAAATATTTCATTATAGAATTAAAACTTATATAATATTAAAATTTGATTTATTATCTATGATTTGATGTCAAGTGTGTTCATATACCATGATAATTAAGTTGTTTAATTAAATTTTGAATGTAACTCAATAAAACATTGTGACATGCGCGGTTTGACCTGAAATACCAGAGGAAGCAATCGCTGTTCACATATTCCAAAGATGGGACATGTGATAACAGATATTATTCTCAACATACGATATACTATAAGCCAGTACCGGTACTGAAGGCCTGGTACTAGATGCCAAATACTGCTGGTACCGTTTGCAAACCCTGCTTGGGATGTTCTCTGGGGTAAAAGTAAATAGTTTTAGCATATTGACCACCAATGGTTTTACCTCATGTTAATTTAATCTCTGAGTAAGAATAGTTATAAAACAGTTGGGTGTATGATGTGACACTACATTACTGGCTAAGATATATTACTCTTATTGCTGTATCCAAGACTGTTATAACAATATAATAATTATTATTATTGAAATTTTGTGAGGCTTATTGCAGTTACATCTTACCTTTTATAGAATAGTTAACTTTAATTATTAACAATTTGAGCATTTGTGTAGAAAAAAGTGCTAAATGAAATAACGCAAGCAGTTAAGTGGGACGATTTTATAAAAAAAATCAGTTTTTTTCCATACATTGTATTAAAATGTTACTAAGCACTTGGCTTCCAGGTTGAATTAGTAATGACTTGATTGTTTATACATGTTGTTGTGTCATTGATTGGAGCTGTGATGTAGTTTCCAGAAAGTGCAGCTATTGATTTGAGTGATTTGACTAGCATTAAGACATAATTGTCTCTACAAACTACAGCCTTGTGTCTGATTAACTGGAGATGCATAAGAGGAGCCACAGCAAGCAGGGATTGTTGGTGACGGGTTTTCTCAACAAGTTTGGATGTATGTTGGGGTAGACTTTTGGCCCAATGGAGTGCTGAAGGCTAGTGTTTTTATGTTCTGTAGGTAAGACATACTATAGTCTTTCTTTGTAATTACTTTTATTATTAGAATTGATTAGAATATTTAATATATCTAGTTTTATTTTTGGTATTATACCTTCATTATAAAGATTTTTTTGCATTGTTAGCTTAGTATGTGTATTTAGGACTAACCCATATCTCCTAAGCTGGTTCAATCTTGTGAGATATTATTAAGTTTTTGGCCAAAAGTGTTGATAATAGTGAGGGTACCTAACAAATAAAACAATGGATTCTAATCTTTATTAGTAGCTTTGTAAGAAAAGTATATTTAATTAGCTATATTGAGGGCTAGGTTGACTTTTTGTTTATCTCCAAGTACAAAGCTTGCTCTGATGAGAAGTTGTTATTTTTATTCACGAAAACTGCTCTAATTTAGAGGAGTTGGATGAAACAAAAATAAATCATGCACCTGGTGTGTTTATTTTTCAGTAAACATCAACAAGAATACTCAATTATTGTTACTTGGAAGATCTCTGATATTTTAAAATAAATAACTGTGACAACCAATGAGAAACATAAAGCTTGATGGGTATTGTAGTGAAAATGATCTCATTGGCTAATGGTAGCAGCAAAAAAAAAGTAACAGAAATGTTTATGATAGGAGTAGAAATACTGAACTTTGAGATCTGGATATAAATCATATCTTAAAGGACTAAAACTACAGAGTTTAATTCTCACCTGGTTCTCAATTTCATTTGTTGTACGATGAATGGATGTCAACAGTTGTTCCCAGCCTACTCTTAACGTCTGTTAGAAACAAAGAAAATTAATAGTAAAACTTTCTCCATTCAAAAAAGGTGTAACGTATGAGTGACACTGAAAAAACAGAAACATGAAATATAGCAGAAACAAACAAGAACTAGAACCATAGACAATTAGAAGCATTAATTAAATATCACACTATGACTGAACAGGAAACTAGTAATATATGGCAGCAGTCAAAGCAACAATAAACTTTTAAAACAGAAATGATATTGTTATCCTTGCGTATAATAAAGACATTGATGTTTTCTGCTTTACAAAGCCAGTTATAGATGTATATATATATTTATAGTCATTCCAGCTTACATTAGGGGAACTGCTTGCATAAAGAACAATGTTAAGAAGAGATGTTCAAAGTTTAAAGTTCAAAGTTAAAAATAACCTCCTACCTCCATACTGTACTGAGTGTAGCGATTTTCATAAATCATGGCTTCTTGCACCTCCTATAAAGAAAGTAGAACAGACTAAGGGTTAAATATAAAACAACAACCTTTATACAAAAAAAGAAAGAAAGAAACCCTAACATCACAAGTTCATTAAATATAAAACTCAATGATAAGAGACTGGTGTATCCTTTGACATATTCGTAGTAGAACAAAAAACATTCTTTACAAAATAACGGAACACGATGGTATAATGTATTAAACTGAATTTTGTATACTATGAACTGTAAATTAAGTAGAAATGAAGAGTGAATTTTTTTTCTACATCTATAATTCTCATTTATTTTATTCAAACAATTAGCAGGTTAAACTGGTTTAAAGCAGGAACTTAATATCACCTGGTTGAACTTCTCGAGTTCATCGATGTGTGAACGGTATTGTACTACAGTCTGTTCCATCTGTTTCAATTTGTTCAACTGATCTTCTAGTGTACCTTGCATACCCATTCCAGCTGCTAAAACAGCATCAATCTGGTGTTCTATCCAAGGTCCAACAACATTAGCCTTCTCAGCGAACTTACGTCGCAAACGCTCATTAGCTAAAGTTCAAATTAAGGAATCAAACTAATAGCAAAATGTCATTTGTACTGTAGAAAGATGCAAAACCTTGGAAGCATACATGTATACACTTGTAAGTGAATAAGTCGGAAACTCTCTCTGTGCAGTGACATATGACAATTTACACTGAAACTTATTGTAACTGTTTTATGAACTCAATCATGCTAACGTTATTATGAAACAACATCAAAATACATACACGTCATCTACAAGGATCAAATAATTGTACCTATAGATAACGTCATAATGAAATCAGGCACTGTGTAGATAAAAGTATTATTATCATGGAAATAAAGCTTTAGTGTAGTGGGTGAGTGAGTAAAATGATAGCTTAGAATTTTCATTCTCTAATATCTAATAAATGACATACATATTTAATCATCACAAATGATTAAAAGTAAGCTGGAAGCTATAGTTTGCAGATAGTAAAATACCAACTGGAATAAAGTCAACAAAAATCTCATACGTAACAGAGGTTTTATATGTGGCTCAAGTATAAACTGTTAGGCTACATTATTTACTTTTTTAAATATAAAACCTGTTATAATCACCATAATATTAGTAACAGCCAGTGGTGTATGTCCAAGCCAAAGGGGGTCTGATTCATAACAACAGTTATAGAGAAATAAATGTAGGGGGCCCAATTTCTTTTTATGCAGGGGGTCCATCGTTTGTAGTTACACCACTGATAACAGTAGTGTATAGGTAACATTTTATGTCTTATTTATTTATGCAAGATATAATTATAACACAGTGCAGAACTTAGTAAGAATTTAACAAAAGAAAAACTATCTCTTGTCTACTGTGTATTAAAAGATGATTATTTTATTTCATTGAATTTATGGTGCCATTTAGCCTTTTAAGATATAATTAATTATAACACAAAATGAAAAAGGATACATTGTTGACGCATCATCTCTGTCTGGAGTATTTGGTCTCGTTTAGGAACCAGCTGTTTAACTTCTCCCCATTTGTTGGTAATCGTCTAGGATATTAGCAAAATTTTAACATGATTAGAAAGTTTTTGAAATTCTTAATATTTATAAAATAAACGTAGATGTGAAAATATTGATTAAATTAATTGAGTATTTGTTGCATTTTTCAAAACATTCTTATTAGAGTAATCAGCAAGAAAATTCAAATATTTTACTTCGCTTCAATATGTAGAATTATATCTTTAGGATACAATGTAACAGGAGAAAGGTATTAAGGTTTGTTAAATAAAGCTATCTACACTAGCTATTTCCAATTTTGAAGTGACAGATCAGAGCAGTGTTTCTCAACCTTTTGCACCTCAAGACCCATTGAAGTATTTTGCACAACAGTAAAGGCCCAAACATGCAGATGATGACTTGTGAGCTTAGAACAGTAAGAACTGTCCTGGTTCACGGTGGCCCATACCTGCACGTTTCACCACTTTTGAATCACTGGACTAGAGGAAGACAGTTAGTTAACAGCACCCACTGCTAACTCTTGGGCTACTCTGTGGTTGGACTGTCACTCTTATGATGCACACAAGGCCCCTAAAATGGAGCCTTAATTTTGTAACAACAGTACAAAAAAGGCAGACCCTTGGATCTACAGTTTAGGCAAGCTAACAACTGTGCCACACCCGTACAAAAGTTATTTATGAAAATATGAATATTTCTAGTTAATTATGAAATTATTTACAAGTAAACAGAGCTTGTCAGTTATTTTATTCTACACCACCATTTAAACATAAGATAAATTATAAAGTAAGCTACTTAACTGACTACTTACAGTTGAAGTAATAGTTGTGTATGGGTTCTCAATGCCACCTGGGATTTGATATTGTGTAGCAATGGTTTGCACCTCCTGAGACAAGGCAATGATAGCCTTGTGTTCCTTGTCAGCTTCACCAAGTGTCTGTTTAAACTGTTCGTGAGCGTCGATTAAAGCCTGGAATTATAAGAAGTAAAGCTGTCTAATTGGTTCTGACTCTAACATGAAGTAAATTATCTAACTGAAATAACACCCGAAAACATGTTGGATTAAAAAGTAGTCAGTCGCAGTTAAAGAAA
>NW_013666832.1:302916-319917 GCF_000517525.1 Limulus polyphemus
GAATACTCTTAAAGGAGGGGGGGACCTTCCTTGATTACCAATAAATCTTCTTATAGTTTATATGACTGGTATTTTACTAGTTTGGGGTGGGACAATCAAGAAAACATTAATACTTTTCATGTCAGTGAGTGTCACAATGTAAATAATTTAAAAACCTTAATAGATTATTTTCAGAGTGGGGGGGGGGGAGAACTGCCCCCGTTTTTCTGGTCATTGGATTAGTTCAAAATTCTTTGTGAGCAATATAAAAGTATTTTGGCAAAATGTAATGTTTCATTAAAAAGGATAGCCTAAAATTTAAAACAAGTTTTCAATGTTACATTGATCCTGGTTCTTACGGCATGCTATATGTAAGCCGGTGAAAATTTGTGTGTGTGTGTGTAAGTCCAAATGTAAAGTTTTGTTATAGATTTTGTAACATTTCAGTATAATACAAAAATGATACATTAAGGAATCTATTTACAACTAACTTTGGTATCTTCTGCACAATATTTCTACACTTAATACTGAACTAACTGATTAACACCAAGTACAATTGAAAAGTGAACAATAAAATCCTCACTTATATTTGCCATTTAGAAGTGAAATGAGAGTAGAAAAAAATTTACCCAATACTTGAATGATTTCAAAGAGTGTCTAAAGCTGAAGAAGAGATCACTCATCAAAAAGACGTTAAAATTTTGGGTCATATTGTACAAACTTATGTAATACCAAATTAATAGGAATTTTTACCTGAATTTCATCCATAGTATGGACAATAAACATGTCCACCAGGTCTTCACGTGCTCCGTCCAGCCAGTTGTTAAAGGGCTGGAAGTAAAACTTAAGATTCAGCAACATACTCAACATGACAGTGGTTTTCTTAACTACACGGTATCAACACAGATATTAATTCTCAAACATTTCAGTACATAAGCAGTTCAATTAAGTATGCTTTTATTAACTGAACAGGTTTATTTAGATACTAAATATTTACATAACTAAACCTTTTCTGTTTGATTATTTGATGATAATAAAAGTTTATTATAAAATATACTAACTGCTGCTCGTTTAGCAAACTCGAGATGGAGCTGGTCAATTTTCTCCAACACACGCTCAGCTTCCTACAGGAAAGAAACACAGTGTTAAACTTGAGTAGAATACTGCTCACTGCTAAGGTTTTTCCTGTTATTAAATTAATTGTTTTAGATCTGATTACATACAACTTTTTGGAGTAATGTAAGTACTTTACTGATAAGAGGTATAACAAAGATTTTGAAAATGGTTTTGTAAAACATTGGTGTTTCAAAAATATTTTGTAATATCCTAATATAAGAACTGAAGTTGATGATACTCACATCAATATTATAGAACATATTACCCAAAGTATATGCAATATCCTTCATTATTCTTGTGTGAGCAAAGTACTAAACTTTTTGATTCATTTACACTTATTTCAATATGTATATCAAATCATTGCTCCCAATACTATAGTAAACAATTAAGTTATTTTCAACTGTGTATACACCTAGCTTTCAAAAACTACACATAGATATTTTTTCAGAAATACATATGTTAGAAACCACCTCGAGTGCAGTGCGACGTTTCTGGGTGAGGGTTCCAAGTCGATCCCACTGATCACATATTCTCTGGCAGCGAGAGTTGATGTTAGCTACGTCATGGTAGTTCAGAGCACTGAAAGTGAAGATGAAGTTCCTGAATTAATAATGTTACTTACAGACACCATGGTGAACATTACATACATATACAGACACCATGGTGAACATTACATACATACACAGACACCATGGTCAACATTACATACATATACAGACACCATGGTCAACATTTCATACACACACACAGACACCATGGTCAACATTACATACATATACAGACACCAGTGCTTAACTAGGTCTTAAAGGGGCCTGGGGCAAAAACTTTTGCTGCCTTTCCCTCCATTTAAACGTTTTTTTTTATATTTCAGAAAAAGTTTTCATCAATTCCAATATTCATATACAAATCTTGAGAGACCACAAACCTATCTATCACTATGCAACTAACAGACAGACACATATATGTACTTATATACATATAGAAATGAATAAAAACCCTATAGCCCAAGTGCAATAGAAAGGTGGAACTTTCTTCTTCAGGGGCTGACGATGGTTGCATTTATGTGTATAATGGTAGTGGTGTGTGTGTGTGTGTATATATATATATATATATACATAGTCATGAGCTAAGAAGAAAAACAGTTATATCTTTAAGGAGAAAAATTCCAGTAGCCCATGCTTCCAAAATAACTTGGATGTGCTGATTTTTTTTTGTTTCAAGAAAATTATAGAAGTTAAACAAAATCATTTAGAGAGTTGACTGGATAAAACCTTCTGATTTCTTTGTGCTATATTCTGAAGATAATAGGGTGAGAGGGCACAACTTTAAGATTTTGAAAAGATAAGTTAGGTTCCATTTAAGACAGATTTGTTTTTCTAACAGAGTGATTGGTTTATAGAATTAGTTTATTGAAGAGTAAAGGGTGGGTTTAAATTTTTTTCTTTTCCCAAAGATAGCTGTGCAAGGAAAGCCTTGAAGGACCAAATGAAAAAACAACCTCACAGCATTAGGTTAAAATTTTATCCTTATACAACTTCCTCAGAAATATTACATGGAACTTGATAGAACTCATTAATAAGTTGAGACTTACTTAAGTTCTTGAGCAATAGCAGCTATCTGTTCCACACGATCTTGGTGAGCAGCCAAATCACTTTCGAATGCTTCGTGCTTTTTCTTGAGGGCCTGGAAATTTTAAAGCACATAAAATTAAAGTTTGGAATTAGATTCATGTCGTAGTATGTTTGGGAACTTTAATGGACTGCAACTGCCCGTTGAAAGAAAAGGAGGCTGAAGAAGACCTTGGTATAGAAGCAAGATGTCATTTCCTTTTCTTTCGACACGCATTGCAGTCCTTTAAAGTTCTAAAACCTAATGTGTATCCTCTGCCTAAAGTTTCACTGAAACAACATTCATATCAAAGTATAAACTCTTTATTTAGTCCCTATGAAACAGACTAGCAAACTTATGGGCCTCTGGCCCACATTTACAGGACTGCTATAATGCAAATTTAATTTCTTTAACCAACTTACAAATAGTAATTAGCAGGCCTACTTACTTACGTGCTCTAGTGTAAATTAATGCCAATTTTGGGGAATCCCCGTAAAAGCATTTTCAGGAAATACCCAGATTCCCTAAGGGATGGAGTGAAAAATTTTACCTTTATGCAATCCTCAGAACCGAGACAGTTTGTTTGGTACCATTCACAAGTTGGTGTGGCCAGCAGTTTAGGAGGAGTTACATAACACATAAACAGACACTGAATTTTATTATATTATTAGCAAACACATGGACCTATGCCCCACTATAATGCAAATTTAATTTCTTTAACCAAGTTAATGAATGGTAGTTAGTACGCCTACTTATTTTGTGCTCTAATGTAAATCAATGGCCAAATTTGGAATCCCCATAAAAGTGTTTTCAGGAAATCCCTGGGTTCCCTAAGGGGTGGGGTGAAATATTTTACCTTTGTTGAAACCTCAGGACCAAGGCAATTTGTCTGGTACCACTTAGAAGTCAGTGCAACCAACAGTTTAGGAAGAGTTATGTGACACATAGACACTGAATCTTATTATAGTAATATTTTCTGGCTCACACCTAAAAATGATACATGCATATGGATTCAAATACATCTAACTCTGGCACTTTTTTTACTAAATATAAAATATATTAACAAGATAATATATAGTCAGAAAGATATCACATGGCATCTAAAAAATCCAAGAGGTAGAAAAAAGGTTTGCATACTTTAAGTTCATAGAGTTTGCACTTTCTAAAGTCTTGGCTTTGCAGCATTTCCTCTTTTCCTTTTGTCCAATCTTCATGGATATCAGCCTTGTGTTTGAACTTCTGGGCAAGGTGGTCCAGACGCTCTAGCCTAATGAAATAAAATATTGTGAGAAACTTTACTTAAAAACTTACAGGATATCTACCTCTTTTATCTTAAGAATTCACAAGAAGTTTGTTCTCTTATTGCAAACAGAACAATACAACAGTTTGAGTGAGATGAAATTTCAAAATGTGAAACAAATATTATTATTTCCACCTAAAAATGATACTATACAAAATGATTTAGATTAATCTAAAACTTTTTTTGCAAGTTATATAAAATTAATTTCAAAGTGCCTATTGAAAGTGTTATGCAATTAATTGGGGAGAGTTTAATCTTGTTTTTGTCATAACAATATGTTTTATAAACAGAAAAAAACAGAGTTAACCTCATCATTTCAGAAAGCAGCCATTCTTCAAAGCCTTTTTCAGCAGTCTCCAGTCCCTTCCATGCATTGGCAATGTCCTAGTGATTATAGAAAAGGTTGGTAGTTAACAGATATTTCTGAAAGATTTACCTCATGAATTACATAGGTAAAGGAAAAAATATATATATATTAGTTTTTTACAGTTGGCTATCTGTATTCTGTCCACCATGGGCAATCAAACCCTGGATTTTAGCATTGTAAATCTGTGAACTTACAGTTGACCCACTGGGAAACAACAACAACACAAAAAAACTGTTAAGAAAGGAAGTAAAAAAGAAATATTTATTTGCATAATTTTTTAATATTATTATTATCCTAATTAGCAGATTTTTGTTTTTATTTTAAGAAACATTTTATTTTTGTGATTTATGTATTCAGATTTTTAAACCTTTTCACCAGCAAAATTTCTTCAAAGTGCAGCTTGAAACCACTTAAAATGTTTTCAATGTTACTGAGCCTTATGGAGACCATGTGTTCTCTTGAATATAACTTTTTTTTTTTATTACTGAGCCTTACCGAGACCATCTTTCCTTCTGATGGCAAGTAAGCTGGGCGGTTACTGAGTCGAAGCTTAGTTTGAAGTGTGTTAAAACTGGTTTCTAACTTAGCCTTCTGCTCTACACGAGGGGGTTTGTGTGACCTTCTGTAGGTGCGGAATTCATTCAATTTTTTCAGTACTCCATTCAGCGTGTTGTCTGTGGTTTTGTTTTCCAACCAGGGGGTGGTTCGTCGAATCCATTCGAGAAGCTACAATAAGTAAACAGAGAATGTAAAATAAAAAGAAAACTTTTGTTTATGGACATGTTATCTTAACCAAGAAAACATAATTACTTTCTTGTCAATATTTTGGATAAATGGAAATACATATTTTAATTTAACAATGAGTGAAAACGAAATTTTTAATCTCTTCAGTAACATGCAAAATGAATTACTTAACTGTGGATTTTAAATACTGAAGAGTAGCAGCTACTGGATTAACCTGCTCTATTTAACAAACTTTTATATTTCAAGTGTTTTTATAAAAGTCTTTAACACATTAACCCTATCGCCACAGATATCCTTCACTGTGCATGACACAAGGTATTAGTGTCTTACATTAAAAATTTTATTAAGCTACTTTTTGTTTATGTTATACTAATTAGTAAAGCATAAAAGCTTAGCTAATAATCCATATCTTAATAGTATACAAGTTTTAAGTTCTTAATTCTATAAGGCAATATTACAAAAATCCTGAATTTCCCCTAGTGTGACACATTTTTTCTAGGCATCTTATTTTCTCTATTTTATGCACCACCCCTCCAAAATGTACGAAATTTAACATAAATTACTCACTATAAAATTGTTATTGCTCAGATAAATCATAAATTTTATAGCCTTCAATTTTGTTTGATTACAGAGCTATCAAATAGAAAATCAGACCCCTCTTGCCACACCCACCTATCACATCCTCTGCTTTGTTCCCACAGGAAATAAATCAACTAGCTTGGATGAATTTCTAACAGCTCTTGTCACATAGTTAAAAAGCCAGAAAAATTATGATATTTATGGGACATTGTCTGCTTTTTGCATGTTATTATTCTATGTTCTTTGTGCATTATTTGATTAATTAAATATTATTTAATGCACTACTACCATTAGTATAATAAAAAGTAGGGTTAAGTGTCATCGATAGTCGATAGCAAAAATAAAAGAATACTCGGGTAAGTACTTTATTTCTTGTTTTTCATGTTTATTCTTTATTATTATTATAAAAGTAACTAAAATGTAAACTTTTGGATCTCTTTAATTAAGGTTAGATTAGGTAAAATAAACAATAATAATAATAATATAGTAAAAATATTTCACGAGGTACGCACACAAGCAGCTCGGTGTAGCTCATGGGTAATGTAATTCGAAAGTGTAACGTGACCTGCATGTTCCAAAGTGATTTACAACTTATAATGGTGTGAATAGTAGTTAGACATGGTTCATAGGGCAATAAAACAATAAAATTTAATCATAAATAGATGTATATTGTTACGAACTTAGAGCTACTTAGGATAAAGGAATGTAGTTTCATGCTACATGTGAAGTTATTCTAGAAAGAAAAAGAGGGTAATTTAGATTTATTACAAATTTTTTTGGTGATTACGAGGTCAGTCAAATTGACCAACCTTACATAGAGTTAGGGTAGAGAAAATTACAGATAACATATAAAGTTATACTGAAAACAAACATCTGAAATGTATTTAGGAGGTTTTAGAGATTACACAAATAAAGTTTGAGATTTTTGAGCTGAAGAAAAGTATATTCAATCTGAACATGAAAAATCACTTTTCACACAGACTATTCAAATCTATAAAGACTGTGAATGAGTACAAAGAGATCGCTTGGTCGGTCAAGTTGACTGAGCCCGTGTTGAAAGAGAGTTAAAGATGTAAGAAATGTGTGCAAAGAGCAATGTTATGACACACCAGCCCATTACTTAAACTATTACTTTCCTCACTGTGGAGACTTATTCAAAGAACCAGTATGTGTCTAATTACCTTAGTGTAGACTTACACAAAAAGCCAACATGTCTAAAAAATTAGAAAATTTTTAATAACTGATATTTTAAACACAAACACATAGAGGGTTAATTGTACTGTATAAGATGTTCCAGAACTATGCCCTAGTGTATTCTAGGATTTGCATTTTTGGCTATTTCATAATATAAATATCCTTTCAATTGGAAAAGGCTGTGACATAACTTCAAGCCATAACTAAGCCCACTGTGACATTTCATTCTCAAATAGTCAGGAATGTGATGTGGACCAAATACATAAAGATGCTAAGCATAACGCTTGTGTAGTTGATGCTCACACCTTCAGCAAAAGCCACTGCTTTACTAAATACAAATCGTTATTAAGAAGTTTGGCTAACTATGCGTATTGCTTTATGGATTATGTTTACAGTGTATTATTAAAAAGCATAATAATTTCAGACGGTTGTACAAGAAAATTAGACAAAAATATTCTGTTTCTGGTGTAAAATATATAGTATCACTGATTATAACTTGTTCTCTTTCATTTTCAAAAAGTACACAGCTGTGATCTAATTACCACACTAAGGATAACAGTTCTGTCAACTTACATCACTAGCAAGACGTTCATACTCTTCCATGAGACGCTCATTTTCTTGGTTGACTTTCAGTACTTTACAGATGCGGTTTGCAGCTGTTTCAGCCTGAATAAAATAAAAGTAACATTTAAAGTTGCTCAATAAATGTGTGTTTATATATATATATTGACACAAGATATCTCGCACATTAAGATCAAGATAATACAGAAAAGAAAGAGAAGACTACTGGTGAGTGAAAACATTGGTGATGCACATTTTAATCATTACAAAAACTATCTGTTTGGACTTCTGGAATATAGGTAAATTATATTAAAATGTAATTTTTTACTGAGGTTTTAAACCTTTTGAATTATTATTATTTCTAAAATGTAGTAACTTTTATAAACAAACTGTTATTACAATATTTAATGATTTGATAAAATGTTTTAGAAAACTTTCCTTTACAGTCAGTGTAATTACCGAAACATTCCTTATTTTGAAATTCAATCATTATATCTCTATATATTACCTTTGGACTTCATTCACATGGTTAAGAAACTGATTATTGTTCTCACTCTTTGTCATCACACAGGGAGAATGTTAGACACAACCGAAGAGTGTATGGAAATCAAAACATCTCCAAATTTCATCTGCAATGCAAGCATGCTGTTAGTAGCATCTCTTAAAGCAAGAGTGATAAAAAATAACAAATTGTTCATTCAAGGGTCTGATAATTTACTAACATCTCTCTGATGGTGTCAGTACGTTTGTCAAACAATAACAAAGTGTTCATTCAAGGGTCTGATAATTTACTAACGTCTCTGCTGGTATCTATAACTTTGTCAAACAATAACAAAGTGTTCATTCAAGGGTCTGAAAATTCACTGACATCTCTGCTGGTGTCAGTACGTTTGTCAAACAATAACAAAGTGTTCATTCAAGGGATTGAAAATCCACTAATGTCTCTGCTGGTGTCAGTACGTTTGTCAAACAATAACAAAGTGTTCATTCAAGGGATTGAAAATCCACTAATGTCTCTGCTGGTGTCAGTACATTTGTCAAACAATAACAAAGTGTTCATTCAAGGGTCTGATAATTCACTAACGTCTCTCTGCTGGTGTATATAACTTTGTCAAACAATAACAAAGTGTTCATTCAAGGGTCTGATAATTCACTAACGTCTCTGCTGGTGTCAGTAAGTTTACTAACAGAAAGAGCTCAGATGAATGAGATTGATTTTATGAAGTTGAGGTAAACAAGCTTATTACTCTAATGGAACTGTTTTACGAAATCAGACGTAACTTTCTCAAAATCATTCATTTAATGTTAAATCCTTTATTTCTTTATGGTTGTTCTAGGGTACGTTTTGTAAAATAGGGATTTCTTAGACTGTGGTTAATTCTGCATGCAGAATTAAATGAATCCACAATTAACTTATGCATAGAAATAATTAAACTTACCTTCATACACATTTACAAGACTTGTACTTCACTTTCAGGTTTTACTGTCTTAATTCTCTGTAGTATCTTTAATTACTGATTGTATACATTTTGTTAAGCATAGACAAAAGTTTTAGTTAATACATGCAAAACATAGATACAATTTATGAAAAAGCAAAAACGTGCTTTGCATTTTGTCTGTGATGTAGTATAGGCATTCTACCTTTTTTTTTATCTGAAACGAACTGTACTATCTTCTTACAAATCAAGCAAAGGGATAATGTTAAGTACACATACAGCATCCTATTAACATATATGACATATATCTGTGGAATTTCTGGAAAGTGTTGGAGTTGCACAAGAAATACAATAATTATTAAGACACATACAATATCTGATGAGCTCTTTAGAAAGTGTAGGAGTAACATGAGACATACTTCATTACACAGTAATTATTAAGACACATACAATATCTGATAAGCTCTTTAGAAAGTGTGGGAGTAACATGAAACATACTTCATTACACAGTAATTATTAAGACATACAATATCTGATAAGCTCTTTAGAAAGTGTGGGAGTAACATGAGACATACTTCATTACACAGTAATTATTAAGACACATACAATATCTGATGAGCTCTTTAGAAAGTGTGGGAGTAACATGAGACATACACAGAAATTAACATATGTACAGTACCTGTTGAGCCCCTTGGAAAGCATGGTAGTAGCAGGAGACATACGTCATCACAGCCCTTTCATCAGGTTTAGGTGTATTCACCATATCTAGAAGACATGTCCAACATTTTGTATGTGGATATATTGTTGTTTTTTTATACATGTTGTTATTTTTTTACATCTGTACATAAGAGTTTATTTTTTATAGATTTGAAAAAATATGTTAAATTTCCAAAACAGTATACAAAATTAAACTATACTAAGTTCAAGCATTTTTTTATATAAGAAATAAAATTATGTTTTTGTGGCTACTTGACCAATAAAGACATTGTACTGAGTATTCTACAATGTCATGTTAAGGGCTAATTGGAGGTCAGTATATTACATTTGTCCCAAATGTAGCAAGTAATCTTACACTATTGTTTGACCCAAAAAACACGTTTAAAAAACGTTTTGATTCCTCAGGCAAGTGTTTTTGTCAGAAAATTCTATTAACCAAATTTAAATAATAACCTTCATGAGATCCAGCCTACACTACTTGCTTTATGGTAGCAACAACAATTTTTGTGAAAGTGAAATATTGATTAATATGTAACCTTCATCACAGGACACATTATCCTTTTCCAGTATCTTTAATCTGTAACCATGGTAACATGAAAGATTACTTAGGTTCAAAATGTAGCCATAGTAATATGACAGATAATATTTATCATCCTATGTTTTCATCAATCGATAACCATGGTAACAGAATAACTTATCTTTTGTTCAAGCTGTAACCGTGATGACATAACTGAATATTCTTACCTTCAGCATCCAACATTCTTGGGATGTTCAGATATTTCTCAGCAATATCAAATGCCAAGTTCAGGTTCTCAATAGGGTTATCCTATGAATGAGAAAGTTCAAAGAGTCAATGAAAAGTATTAAAATACTTGTTTAATATATATTTCCACATGAGCTCAATAGACATTTGATTCAAAGGCATATTTTGAAAGGATTTTAAAACTCAAAAGATTATATGTTGGAAGTGATGATTAAAAAAAGATACCAAAATGTAATGAATTTAAATTTACATAGTACAGTTTTTGTTTTATACATCCATGTGAAGTCAATAACAAAGCATAACAAACAGTAATTCTGAAACACAAAATTAAAAAAGCAACACTTACAAGTTTCTCATCGAAGGCCTTTTTTTTAGATCTTAAAGAGTCAGTTGAAAATGTAGTGTTTTTCTGGTTTTATCAGCTAATCAATCAATCAGCAGATAATACTGATTATTATAGAGTAATGTGTAAACAGCTAATCAACCAATAAAGTGAATCTAACTGATGCAAAAACTTTTTACAAATATTAATCACTGTCAGGGTTAGTAGCCCGAATGGACAGCACACAATCTTTCTAGCAAGAATACATGGGATTAAATCGTGGATCCTACCACCACTTAATTATTTGCTGGTTTTATCAATTTTAATGCACAATTTAATAAATATTTGTATTTTAATGAAATAACTTACAGAATTATTAAATACAGTTTTTATCTTTATGGCTCTTTACAATAAACATTACAATACTTAAACTTGTATAACTAAATACCTTGGATAACTTTCCGTAGTCTAGTAGATCTGGTCGGTGACGGTGAATTAGAGCACAGAAGGCTAACCCATCCTTCCAGCTAAAATGAACCAATGAATAATATGAACAATTTGTAAGATGTATTTTAGTTAATATGGAGTTGATAGAACAGTTTATAGAAAAGCATGTATGTTTTACCCATTAGCCATCCAAAACATAGTACTGATTATTACACAAAAATGTCTTATTAGCTAATCAACCAATCAGCAGATAATACTGATCATTATAGGGTAATGTGTAAACAGCTACTAAACCAATCAGCAGATAATACTGATTATTATAGAGTAATGTGTTCCTGGCTAATCATCCAATCATCAGAAAATATTGACTATTATAGAATAGTACCACAGATTTATATCTTTAACATATTTAAAAAGGAAAAACAAAAACATTAGTTCAAGAAAGATTATAAAATTATGTCTCAACAAATCATATTAAGAACTTTGTTATGAACGTTTTACTGAGTTTCATCTAATTTTGGGAAAGTAAGTCAAACTATGGAAACTATAATAATAATACATATAAATAAGATTAATTTAGCAGAACTTAGTAGTAATGATAATGCACCACTGTTTTAACAGTTTTTATAATCTTGATCACATTGGAGGATTACAAAATTGATATCTTTCATTAAAGTGCTTGTTAACAAAATTTTTCATACCTGAGGTGGAAATTTTGGACGTTAACATTTTTGTATGGAGCAGTTTTTCGCTGACACCAGAGAAGTAAACCTTCTTTAGCAGTCATCTCTGAACAAGTACAAACACACACAAAAAATTAGGCCAATTTCTCCTTAACACAAAGAAGTTGAGTATGTTATATTAAAATGATATTGAAACTTTCACCATGTTACTACAATCCATGTTATCATGTCTGTTCAAACTCTATATGACAACCATGTATCTTGATAATAGCTATGCAGCATAGTTTCCTTTGCAAAAGGTTCCATCTTGAGGCTGTCATGCCCAAAGCACTACACTACTCCCTGCAGGGTTTCTATAATCCATCTTATTGTATGAGGATAGTGGTTTCCCAGTGCCTGTTTCATTCTTCAGCTGTTTGAGGTATACAACAGCAAACAGGAGATAATGACTGGATGCCTTTTCTTGGTGAAACTGTATCCTGTTGGCCTCATTTCCAAAGAGAGATCCTTTTGGGACATGTAATTAGCTTTTGACACTGACTTTTGCATTTGTGGATTCTAAATTGTTACAAGACACTGCAAGTTAACTACCATGGCTAAGGAATGACTTGTTGCAGGTCTCTTTTCTGTATGCATTGCCCTGGTGACTGAAGCTGATCCATGGCATTAAGCACAAGGATATCTTTGTCTTGGAAATTCTAAATCCTCGATCTGGACATAGCTTTATCATCTTATTGTATGAATATTTTGCACTGGAAAGAACTGTTACATATCTCTCCCAAAAGTATTGAATTTTCAGTGACATCACATTACCTACATAATGCCAAACAATGTCAACATGTCGTTCTGATACATCCGTTCCACAACGATTTCATATCAGATGTGATTTTCACATTTCTTGCTAATTTGCATATTCAAAATCATTTTAATATGTAACACCCAACCCTCTGTTTAAGAATATTTAGAAGATATGTTTTTCCCTAGGAGTCCTTTCTGAACAAAAAAGCACATATAAAGAAAATAAACTTTTCTTAAAGAAAAAAAAGAAACCTTTTGGTGTTACTATAGCATGCAGTCTACACAGATATTATCATCATCAGTTTTAACTTTAGTTTATTTACAACTGGCACCAGTTATTATAAATAACTTTTAAACTAATAAAGTACAAAATACCATTACATAATGTTTCGGGGGCAAATATAATCAGAATGAAATAAATTCCAAAAATCACAACTAGTACAATTATAACCTAACTTTTGGAACACACGACTTATTAAATTATTATTACTTGCTGAACAAAAACGTATATAGATATAAATTATTTAGCAAGAAATTATGTTTTAGTGAATCATTAAAACAGTGATGATGATAGTATCTGTGTAGACCGCACGATATAGTAGCACCATCTTTTCTTAGCCAAGTGATAATTATACTTTCTTTCCAAATAACTTTTTTACAAAAGATTATCTAAAAAACAACACTTTGATTTTATAGTTTTCAAATTATTTTATCTACTTCTCTATTACATTATGACTGAAACATAAGTTACTATAACTTGATGTCTAAACAACATGTTCAAAATTTCTTCATACAGGAAACACACTGTAAAGAAAAGTTCCTGTTAGACTCTTGTTTACAGAGAAGTCACTACATTAGTTAATATAAAATATTTCCTTTGATATATTTTTTATCTTTAAAACAACTGCTACTGAATCATATTTTCTTCAATCTTCTAGGAAAAGATTAAATTCAGAATTATTTATACTGGATGTTTTAATACTAGAAATAAGCAACCCTATAACACAGTAACAGTTTGTTTTAGTAGAATGCAAAACTTTGGGTGTCAAATTATAGAAAAATAACAAATTTGGTATTATAAGGTCGTTTATTATTAGTTTTAAAATGTCTTCTATACACACTACAGAAATTATATAATATGCTGGATGTTTCTTTTAGATTTATAATCGATATACCAAATTATTCAATAAATTGAGGTGTTTTAAAATCAACTACTAAATGGCACACCTTCTTCTCTGTCAATACATCTAAGTGTTAGTTTTAAAGATAAGGATTCACCACATAAAAAATAACCAATTACCTTCCACAGAAATATCTTGAATGGCAAACCGAAGAATAATGGTCCAAATAAGACCTAGAGTCATCTTCACATTTCCATCCACAATTTCTAAAAATAGATTTTTTTTAATATCCATATCAAATGTAATACTTAATTGAATATTCAGACTCAAAACATTGATATGTAGAAACTCCAACCTTTATATTCCTAATTGTAAATAATTTTACAATAACAATATTTTTATACATACAGTTTAATCCATAATCATCAGAAGAACACAATTTTCATATTTAATATTACATAAAAGTTGCAAAATAATCCCTAATAACTGGAGATAATAAAATCATACCTAAAATTTATCAAAGTTATAACATTATGTTGGGTTTTAAAGAAAAAATACAGATTTTCAGCAGTTAATATAATAACTGAATAAGTCTTTTTTTTTTTACCAAGGGAAACAATCCCCCACTGTATAATTTGTATTTGAAATGTGTCCACAGGCACTGAACTTGTCAGTAATCTAAAACATACAAAAATAATGTATTTGCACATCTTTTGTATATTACAATTAAAATTGTTCTGCAGGCTAACTGTCACTTTTAAAAATAACAAGCATCTTTAGCCAAACATCGACACAATTGAAATCAGGAATAAAAATTCGCTATCTTAAATTATTAGAGACAAGTACAGTATATGACAACTTAAAATGATTTTTGTGGTAAAACAATCGAACTGTGAGATTGTTTCACAACAAACTATATTACTGTGTTGCATTTCATTGTTGACCATGTGTGTGTGAAGAAATATATTTTACTTATGTTCAAACTTAAGCTTCTTTATCTTTAGAAAAACATAAAACAAACAGTTTATAATTTTGTACAGATCCTAATGATCAAAATCAACTATAAAGTCCAATGTCATATGAACTCCTTTTTTCCAGAGTGAAAGACTTTTAAAGGACCTGAAATTGTCAGATTTCACTTACAGATGAAGTGTATTGTTATTCAATAACCGGTGGAAAGTAGTGACACTGTATAGTTGTTGTTTTTTAATTTTGATAAATGGAAATTTAGGATATCGAATTAAAAATTGTTGTTGTTGTTTTGGTCTTCATGGGAATTATTCTTCTTGATGTTGACCCTTGCTGCTTCTCAGGTTCTTGTACATCTGACAATTTCTGTACTTGTGAACAAAAATTTTTAAACAGTAAAACTTCAGTTGTATTTCAGGTTATTTTCCATCTAGTATACTGAGAATATCCCACCAAACTCACCCTCAGCTCCTATAGAAACAAGCTTTACACCTTTCCTCTCAATGAATTCCAAGCCCTTGTTCACGTTAGCAATTTTGTGGAAACGCATTTTGCCTCGGTCTGGTCTGGGGAGAGTCTCCCCCGATATTACTTCCAACAATAACATAAGCTTCAGCCCATTTCGAAAATCTTCCTCGATATTTTCAATCTGAGTCCCAGCCTTCCGTAAGTGTGAATTGCACCATGCTGTGAAAGTCTAAAAGAAGATAAAGCAGCGTCACAAACTGTAAAATTTCAGCAAAATACACATATCAGCATTTCAAACGAAAAGAATGTGGTTATGATGAAAATTTTCTTTCAATATGCAAGGCTCATATTACCACAAAATTGAAATAGAGGGACAGATTTTTGAATATAATAAATGAAACACGTTTAAATATCGACTCTACTAAAACTGTAATGGCAATTTATACATATATATATATATATGTGTGTGTAATTTTTCTTCTGTACTTATATTCAGATGCAGTGAACCCAGATGAATTTACAGTCACATTACCAAAAAGCCCATACATAAATAATGTTGTTCTGCACTACAGTCACATTGGCATAACACAAGACATAATTAATGTTGTTCTACACTAGCGTCACACTGGTGTAACACAAGACATAAATAATGTTGTTCTACACTAGAGTCACATCCGTGTAACACAAGACATAATGTTGTTCTACACTAGCGTCACATTGGCATAACACCAGAACATAAATAATATTGTTTTATAGTCATATAATGAACCACGATAGTGGTTCATAATACTAATAGGGTTCGCCCAGAAATTTAACAAACATTCTAATAGAACATACGGGCAAAACCATCTTAAAAAGCAGACTTGTTCTTGAAACAACACTCAAGATCTTCTATCTCAATGGCTAAGGGTGCTAAAGTATTTAAAATAGCAAAAAAAATATTATTTTCCGATTGTCAGACAAAATTCATCCATTTCTTCATAATAATATTATTATTCATATCATTCTTGTTTCATAAGCCTACAGAAAAAACGGCTATGGTTATTTTATTAAATCATGGGCAAACCTGCTAAAAAACTCCTGTGCAGAACTATTTTTATGTTGATTCTTGAAAGAGAAGGATAAATTATACCAGTTTTTTTTATCTCTACTGGCCAATTTTCTCTTCGAATCCATTCAAGCACCGAAGGCTACAGCAAAAACGGCTAGGTCAAAATCTATGCACAGCTACTAAACAAACTTCTGCAAAGGTTGTAGGGCTATTTTAAAGTTCATTTTTGCTACCAACATAAGCTCTTTGAAGCCATTCAAACATCGCAGAAATGTATGAGGCACTTAAGCACTGTTATATTAGTAGGAAATGCTCCATTTTATACTAGTCAGAAATGCTTTGTTTTATTAGAGTAAAGAATGTGTATACTTATAATAGTGTCTCCAGCCTTATTATTGTTTATTATAGTTTTACAAGCCGCTATAGAAGAAATGGCTACAAATATTTTAATGAAACCTGGACGATACTGTTATGATAGCAGAAGTCCATTTGTCATCATCACAGGCTCTTCAGGTTAGAGAACTTTTGGCGAATTATGCAGACGTCTTTTCGAAAGGAGATCATGAGCTTGGCTGCACAGGCCTTGTGGAGCACAGAATAAACACAGGAAATCACCGTCCAATAAAGATCCCTCCAAGGTGAATAACTCCGGCAAAGCAACAAGAGATGGAGAAGGTCATGGATGGCTTAATTAAGGTTGGGATAGTCGAGAAATCAGATAGTCCCTGGTCAGCTCCCATCGTGTTAGTCCAGAAGAAGAATGGGACCCAATGTTGCT
>NW_013666832.1:320656-324681 GCF_000517525.1 Limulus polyphemus
GAAAGAGGCAGTGTTACAATAGCGGAAGTCATTCGACACTGGGAGCATATGCGCTGGAGTTTATAGAATGATCGAGGAACCCCATGA
This sequence comes from Limulus polyphemus, assembly GCF_000517525.1. Classification (NCBI taxonomy): domain Eukaryota; kingdom Metazoa; phylum Arthropoda; class Merostomata; order Xiphosura; family Limulidae; genus Limulus; species Limulus polyphemus. Next base: position 320,744 of record NW_013666832.1, read on the forward strand.
ATATCCCAGTATTTGCTAGATGCCCTGTTTTTTTAGTATATAAGCCGGAGATAGATTGAAGAGAAATAATTGATAATTGAGCCAAGCGAGCGGTAGTGACGGTAATATAAAGTGTGTGTGTGTTTTGTGGAAATTCTGTGCATTGCAAAGTTGTATCGAAAAAGAATAAACTAATTTTAATTAAGAAAGAATTTGTATCGCTGAAGTTTCTCGGAAAGAATTTCTACGGGAAATTAACAAACAAGCAGGTATGCAACAATACCAAGACATGAATAATATAGTTTCATAGTCATATTATAATAATATCAAGCCATAAATAATATTGTTTTATAGTCAAATTGGCATAAAATTAAGACATAACAATGTTGCAGAATATGCTATAACAGAGTAGTATTTGTCTGCTATCTAGTATATATATAGTAATATTACGCTTTCAGTAAAATTCACTAAAAGTAACGAGGTGCTCTGTTTCCCTTTTAAAGCGACAGGGGGAAGAGACATGTGGTGAGACTGGTTGAAACCTGCTAACGAGATTACTTACTCTCAAACTAGAGGAGAAATTTTGTGTACAGGGTTCACACACTTGAAAATTAGGCTCAATCAGTAATAAATAGAAAAATGGGGGATCTCTTTTACGTCTTATATGCTCTTATGGGCTAATAGTAAACTTAACCGAAAATGTATTTATAATTTTTTGACGGATGCCTCTTCCGTTGAATTTCAGGCCTATAACACCATGACAACAATTAAGTAACTCATGTTTTATACTAACTACAAGACACAAACTTCCTACAAAAGAACTGGGAAGGTATTTCCTGAAGCATCCTTGGAAGTTATCGAAAATATGGTCACACTTACTGAATATGAAATACTGTAACCGTGACGACGTATATTATCAAATGGTTAAACCTTGTTTTGTAAGTATATATAGTAAAACATATTAAATATGAGTAATTTCGTGTAAATACTAACATTGGAAAAATCTCGGCATATTAATTTTGTAAAAACCGACTACTTTCTACAGTGGGCTGAATCTGAGTACGTTATATGACAACGAGTATGGAGCATCATCATGTCGTTGTCCACATTCGGTCATCCTAAGAGCGTGCATCGTCAAAATAGCTATGCAGCATAGTTGCCATTGTCAAAGGCTCCGTCCACTACACAATCAATGCTTTCATAATACATTTAGTGTGCGAGAACGATGGTTTCCAGTGACCATTTCAACTGTCTGATTGTATGGGTGTTGTGTCAGGCCACTTGACCGATATTTCTTGTTATGAAACAGCATTCATTCTTTAGCTCCTTCAGATTAAAGGGTTAAACAGGAGATACGAATGGAAGCCTAATCTTGGTCTCATTTCCAGACAAAAATGAATATTGATTATGTTACGTACTGTTGCCTGGGTCACGCGGATGTCTTTAATCACTGACCTTTGTGTTCATGGATTCTCGTCAGTTACAAGACACCGTACATTGTTTACCACGAATTCTGGGTGGTCCTCCAAGTTGATCCATATTCCTTTGTTTTCCAGAGCCATTAAGTGCAAAGGATATTTCTGTCCTTGAAATTCTAAACCCCAATCTGAACACACCTCTATGATATGAACGTACGAGTATTTTGCGTCATAAAGGGCTGTTACATAACATTCCCAAGAGCAGTAAATTGTCGGTGGCATGACACTTACTACAGTATGCCAAATAATGTCTAAATGTACTTCTGATACACTCCATTCCTCCACGACTATATATCATCTGTGTTTGCCAGCTGATTTGCATATTCAAAATCGTTTTAATATTTAGTTATTAATATTGCATTTAATCTTACACTTTAATCGAAAAATCTAAAGAATTCTCTGCCATCCTCTTGCTTCATTTCACTAAAACAAAAGTTTAACTTCAGAAACATCATAAAGGATGACTTCAAAGGGGGCAACATTATTGCAAATAGATACTATTATCTACCTGGAAATGTTGGTACTATGGCACTCCAGAAAACTTTGAAATGAAGAAACCTCTACCAATTGGTTGATGAAAAACAAAGCAACAAGAAAATGTGCTTATTTTTGAATACTAAAAAAGCCAAATTATTAGTATTTGACAGCTACAGATATTGTCTAAAGTTATATATTAAATGAAATACTAAAGCAAATACCTATGATGTCATTGTGTCAAGGGCCTACAGTTGTTATACCTTGTGTTTTTAATTGGCTCTCAAGATATTATTTTATTTATTTTATTTTGGTATTTCTTTCCCTTTTGTGGAGAAATGTATCGGGAAAACGGTCTTACCAAAGTTCCTCAGTTCTTTAATCTAGCTTATTGTAACATCAGGTTATGCCCTGCAGAATTTCCTATAGATGACAAACGACCAAAGACCCAGTTCTTTGGCAACTTCGAGTGAATCACAAGTTGAGCCCAAAAGGATAAAGTATTAGGAATATCTCAAGACAAGGAAACAACATCTTTAAAAACAATTATCGTGGAAACAGTTCATGAAAGGGACTCCTTGAAAAGCAGAAGGTTCGGTAGAGAACAAAATCAAGGATCTGCAGTAGTTTACTATTGTGGATTTGTTTGCTGAATTTTGTGCAAAACTACTGGAGGGCTATCTACTCTAGCTGTCCCTAACTTTAGCAGTGATAGACTAGAAGGAAGGCAGCTATTCAACACCACTCACTGTCAACTCTTGGGCTGCTATTTTACCAACGAATAGTGGGATTGACCATCACATATGACGTCCCCAAGGCTAAAAGGGCGAGAACCATAGATTGCGAGTCGAGCGCCCTAATCACCAGGCTATGTCAGGTCTTACTATTCTGGAGATAAGGAGAGGATTGGGATCTATGGAGTTATTGTGTTCATCCTCCAACTTACCAACAGGCGTGATTCAGGGACTGATTTAGAATCTATCTTTCAACGTGTTTAGTACTACAGAAGGTTGAGCTGTACCTTTGTTTTATATGTTTACTAACAATTATTTGTTTATGGTTGGCGGGACCGTATGTACTTCCATTCTTCATCAAATTATGTGGTGAATTTGTAATTATCTCTAGTTTGAATTAGTTGTATAGTACAAAAAATTTTATTATATTTTCCCACAATAATTTAACTACAAGGAATTTAAAGAAAAAAAAATAATTTGCATTTGCTTTCGAAAGCAGGAAATAATTAAACAACTTTTTATTTTGATATGAATATTTCTCGTGTGTCTCATTTATTGTTACATAGTCCTCACTAGATGGCAGTACAATTTCCAGTCCAAAAATATCCATGGTTTTGTCAAAGAGATACGAAATAACTTGGTGGGCTGTACAGCAAAAAACACGGAATAAAAAAAAAGTAATTTCAAAATAATTTTAGTTAGGGAGTTCAAAATTAATATGAATGAACTAGAAAACCACAAAAATCGATTAGAAATTACTCGAATTATTTATACGAAAAATATATATATTAAATACTAGGTAAAACAAATTGTTTCTTATTTTTATTTCTCCAGAATCATAATTTACTATGCCAGACATGCTATCTTATAATATATTAACAATTTTGCGTTCTTACATCAAAGACGTTTGTTTCAGTACCTAACTGACGAGTCACACAACAATACTGTATAAATGTGGCTTTTACAGTATGTTTCTTGTACAAGGTTACGTACAAAACCAAAGAACACATGTTCCAGTGTTAATCCACATTAACCGAGTATTCTCTGGTCACTATAAGTCCGTTATAATACCTGTTAGAGATTTTCTTTTAATTTGAGGAAAGCTAAATTTATATTATTTTTCTACTATTCTCTTTATTATTTTAGTCATTTTTCATTCATTACTGCCAATTTTCATGTTTAAAAGATTAAATTTCACCTCTTTGACTTCGACTAACCCTAAACATTATCCATCTATTACTCTGGTCTTCTATATATCTGTATTGCCTTCCAT
>NW_013666832.1:325620-331982 GCF_000517525.1 Limulus polyphemus
TTCCCTGAGCTTTTTTTATTATTTTTTTTCCTCCCAAAAAAAAAAAAAAAAAAAAAAATTAGTACACATCATCGTTTTCTGAGAAATATTATTTCTTTATTGCCAGCATTTTTATATTATTGATCCTTCAGTTTATTGTTGTATTTATTGTTTTTGACACCTCAGAATTCAATAAAATATAAAAGTCACTCTTCTAGTCTATAACCAAAATAATCTTAAAACACGAGTTTTGTGACTAGTTTTTTATCATAAAGTTTGATCATTGTTGTAGAGTTTGGTAAAAGATGCAGTATACATATATATATATATATACACACATATGTGTGTCTGAACCAGCACGCGCACAAGTAGTAAAAGCAGGGCTCGCGAGGACAGTCGTGAAAGACTGTGTTATCACATTCCACCTAAATGTGTCATTGAATCCGCTCACACAACAAACTAAAATAGCAAGTGCTATTATTAGATCTTAGCTCGTGCGCCCCCTCTATCTTCTTCTCAGACTCTATAGCATATACTCCATATATGGTTGGAGTAAGTACTGTAGAATGAATAGATAAAGGTATCGAAGTTTTGTGGAGTAAAAGTTTAGTGATAAAAACAAACACCCTTCTATAAAAACTGTGAGAAACCTGACGTGCTTGCTGCGATTACAAGAAACAAATTCAAGAAAATACCTAAAATGAAAAAGACTGACTCATAAAGAAAGTTGAAACATCTCTGCGTCACCAGCGACACCTAGTACTGGAATGGAAAGTGTAGGCGGTAGATAAAATTACTTATCTCGTAACTTTCCGGATTTTCTGTACACTGTTCACTGGGTTTTTCCTTCATATAAAAACAACTTATGCTGACCGAATGGATTTAAAGAAACTTTGTGTTCAACTGACGTATATCAAGTCGCTAGAAGAAGTAACGTGATTGGTGGAAATAAGAACGCATGATATGAAAGGATAGGTTACATATTAAAAACAATGCTGTCATTCTTTATATGCGATTATTTCAATTCTTTTGTATAAAAATCATAAAAAATGTTTACACACGTGTCATGAAACACCATTTCATTTGACGTATGAAAAAGACCGCGTTTTACTTTTTATACTAAAATACTTCACGCAAAACAAAAAATAAAACTTTAATCATGAGTTTAACTTTTTACTGATATTGCTTGTTTATTTATTTATAATTTCACGAGTTTTAAACCCATGTACATGCTAATAAACAGCTCAGCCACAAAAATGTTATGTCGTTTTTAAAGAACTTCAAAGTAAATAAATGAAAACTATCAAGCGGTGGAAGATTCTTGTCATAATTAAGTTCTCGTTCTTTTTTACTTCCCAACCGCAACACTTTATAAACAGTTAAAAATACATTATGAGGATTTGAAGTGTAACACTACACGTTGAATAAAGCAAAAAAAGACGGAAGCATCTATATAAAATCCGGTGATAATCTACAAAGTGATTGTTTTTCTTTCTGGTTTTTTTAACAGCTTACAACTGCTTATCAAAAGGCCGAAAATAATGTTTTTTTTGTCTACTTTGAGTATAAATACTTATCTCTCTCTTTTTTTAAAAACATCGTTTTCAAACACCGGGCCACGAAACAGAATTCTAAAGTCTGAGGATTAAATTCGTACTGAGCCACTAGGGGGCCTCTTTTGAGGGGTCTTGTTAGTTTCTCAAGGAAAGTACTCGCTATTTAACAAATATTAAATAAGAATTTTTTCTCGGAACCTCTAAAAGTGTGCGAAAACTAATTTCTTTCTGTTTGTTTATATAAATAAATAAATAAAACACTTTCTAAATGACTGAAAAAAAAATCAAAGCTAAAGCTTACAGAAAAAGTTTGAAAAACAATACAACTTAGAATATTACTTTCTTAATATCTCGCTTCCCTGAAATTACAATTTTTGTTTGTTTAAAACGTAGAAGTTACAGAGAAACGTCATCCATTAAACTGCTTTACATTTGAAGAACCTGGTGGTCTCGCTAGATCGATGTGATTGATGTTGGATGTGGGATTTTATGATTAGTTCAAGCAGATATCCTTAAAAGGTAATCACAACTTTCTTGTACAAAACCAAGCCACCAGTTGTGTGACGCCACACTCCACGTACGATTTTATTTTTAAACGTGTACATGGCTTATGTGTAAATATTGCTTTTATCTTCAGCTATCTTAAAAGAAGCTAAAAATAAGTAAACTGAGAACTGTTCTGAACATTCCTCATGGTGCATTATATTTAAAACGGAAAATAGAGAAAATGGACATTATATGTAATCATTATCTAGAGAAAAATTGACAGGAGAAAGAAATAATATTAATAATAAATATATTAACAATAATAAAATTAAGAACTCATTATGGAACTATATTCCTGAAAATTCATACTAAATTTGAAATTTCTATGTGAACAACATTAGTGTGTGTATGTGTGTTTTTTTTTAATATTATAAAGCCACATCGGGCTATCTGCTGTGTCCACGGAGAGGAATCGAACCCCTGATTTTAGCGTTGTAAATCAGTAGACTTACCGCTCTCCCAAACAAGATTAGTAAACGAGGTTCTGTCAGAGTAAGCGTGTAAAAGTACTCCATTTCTGTACCACCTCAAATTAAAATTGTTCAGCAAAGGGATTCTTAACTTTTGTTGTAATCAAGTATTAACTTATTCGGAATTGTATTCGTAATTGGTTTCAAAACGTGGATGATGTGTTGAACGAAGTTATCTACTTGGAATTCTGGGCAGGAGGCGCCTTGAAATTTCTATAACTTAGTTTTTATTTAAATCTTTTCTTACAACTGACCTGTATATTATAATTTATTAATTTGTATTTCACATCACTAATTTAAAACAAAATTTTTGTTAACACTGTATTTCGAGACAATAATATTTGTCCCCTGGTGGGGCAATGGTAAGTCTTTGGATTTACAATGATAATTTCATAGTTTATGAAAGTCGAATAAAATAACAAATACTGTAACCTTTAAACAACAGCCAAATAAATCGTTTTAACTTAATAAAGTGTTACATTTTGTTGCTAAAAGGGTACTTTGTAAAGCAATAAGATTCATGATAGTGCAGTAGTTAATATTTTTTAATGCATTTTAATTTATTAATTTTGATAATATCGATTAATTTTCTTGTTCAATTTTTTAGTAATGTACAGCACAGTAAGATTAGAAAGGTGAACTTCAAGTTCGTCATACATCTTTGCTGCATGACAGAAAGGTTGAATTTTTCTTTCAATTATACACTTTGAATGACACTGCATTCTAGTACACAAAAGTTTGATTTGTAGAATAAAACTGAGAATTTTTATGATTTTGCTGACTGAGAGAATGAGACACAAAGTTTCTAAAACTGTAGTGCGTCATATTAAAACCAGTTCAAAATTGGGACAATAACTAGGCCTAACACAATAATGAAAGTAACAAATTATAACTTTTTGACTAAAACATAACAATTTTAGTGGAAGACGGGGAATATGTTAGGTAAAAATGACACTTTGGCAACATTTTTGGGTAACTTTCAGAGATAATCTCGAAAATTTAAAACAGAAATTTAAGTTTATTATTTCTGTATTTTACAAAATAAACGTAATATTTTCTTTGTTCCCACGTGAACAACAGAGAAGTTAAAGCGAACACTATTCACAGATAGAACATACGAGTACAGTGTCTGTTACCTGGAAGTTTTAGGAATACAAAGTTATCTTTCAACCATTATGTTTGACAACAATAAGAAAAAAATCAAACAAACCTCAACCATGCCTCAACATAACTTTAATAGTCAGAGACTGGAATTAACCTATCAGCTCATGGCTGTTAGAATTTAGAAACAAATAAAAAAATAATGAGAGAGAGAGAGAGAGAAGCTCACCTTTCTGACAAGTCTAACACTAACACAGTAAAAGACATTGATCCGAAGTAACCTGCCAAGTTTACGAGCTCGACAAACACCAGATGTGTCAATTACGTTTATATATAACTGATACATCGGATATTCTGTATATAGCAGCGGTTATATATATCAGTAATATACACTCGCTCGTTGTCTGGAATAAAATCCTTATTCCACCCACTAACTCATGAAACAACGAAGAAAATATATAGTTACGAAAACAAAAACCTATTCTAGTATAAACTACTTTAGCATTTCTTAAAATGTAAATTTACCAATGTTATATATATATATTTAAATATAACTTCTTAGAAAAAAAAAATTACATTTTATTAGATTTCATCTAAGGTTTGGATATGCTGCGTAAGATTCGCGTTATTTCCTTTTGATGTATTCTCTTATTTAATTTTTAGCTTTCCTAAATAAATATATATATATATAATATTGATAAATACAGCACTACCGACACTTAATTCATTAGAAATATTAATCAGTAATTGGTTAACTTAAATTAACGTTTAGTAATGTGTGTGTGTTTTATCATGATTAAATATTTTTCTATAATTATCAAAGTATTAAATCATAATCTTCCATGCCGGCCCCAAATTTTGACCATCTTTAATTTCTTCGCAAGATTTCAAACATTTTGGAGATAAATTAAATATAATTAGTTTAAAGAGATGGCAATGGCCTTATATCTTTTTTTTTATATCTTTATTTATTGTTGGTTACAGACAAACAGAAGGAAGTCATTAAATGCCGAATGCTGCCCGAATCCACTACGCAACCAGTTTTTTCTGAAGAGATCAGTGATTTACAAATGAACAAGTAAGTATTATAGTCAGTAGGAACTGGGTTATTATAAGATTCTTGAAACAGTAGACAAAGATCAATATTTTAAAATAATGACTTATTAAACTTATTATGTTTTAAAATTATGGCTTAATTTTCTAAGATGTATTAAAATAATGGCTTAATCTCCTAAGATGTATTAAAATAATAGCTTAACCTTCTAAGATGTATTAAAATTATGGCTTTTCAGAACTTTGTCAAACATCAAGAACAATATCTAATTTACTTTTATTTTATTTTTTACTTTACATAAAAAAGCGCACTCAAAATTTCTATTGCTCAAAATCGGTATTAGGAATCTTATAAATGATATCATATAAAGCTACGGGACCAGAGCCATGGCAGTTTGAATGGAAGTCACTAGCAGTTCCAGCCCGTGAGTTGGGGGTGGGGGTGGGGCTAATGGTCTCTTTATGTGTATATATATATATAGAGAGAGGGAGGGGGGGGGGATCAGCGATGAAAGGCGGTAGCTGAGAGGGCGCCTTATCCGTATTTCTTGGGCGCGCTTTATATAATAGAATACACAAAATAAAATAAAAATATTATAAAGTTTAATGTTACATAAAAAAACATATTGGACTGTGACTGCTGCTAGAGCCGTCATGACTGGTCAACGTATTGATCTACGATGCGAGGAAGTCTTGGACAGATACCACAAAAAGATTCGCAGATTTCACCGTACTGTTCTGACTCAGTGATTCTCCTTGGTAATAATCCTATTGATAGTAGTACTAATAATAAGTCATTAAAATGAGTTGTTGGAATAACAATAATTAAGGATCCTATGTTGAACTTGCTGCAGTGACCAGTCGTAAAAAGTTTTGGCTAGAACGTGTGTGATTTCGCTCTCAGTTATAAACAGTATTATTTTATCTTTAGTTTTAATGTTAGCTGTTCAAGGGTCATTCCAATATAACATTTTAACTTCAAAAGACGACCATTTGAGTTTTGATCCGATACGGCTATCCGTAAAAATTAGTTGTCCAAATGACAACTATTAAAACCTGGATAATTTATCCTTTTTTTTTTTCAGACGTATAAACTTACTATGTTGCATTTTCAAGATGCTTTGTTAAAGTTACAGAAAGCAACACATCATTCTTTTCTTAACTATTAGTGTGCAATACAAGTTTGTTCGTAACCATGACAAATTTCTAGTATGAAATAACAAATTAATCCTGTAATCTTGGTTATCTGAAAAGTTCAAATATCACACACCTTAAAATTAAACTATTTTTAACTATTTAATCACGTGACTATCTCCATCCAATACAAACACAGTTTTACCATTTGGTATCACTATTATTAATGAAAAATACAATGTCATATTTTCTTTTGGTCCACTCTGTAGTACATTGATCTATTATAAATTGTTCTACAAAGTGTATTTATTTATGCGTTGAAAACTATTAAAATTAACCATATCTTGGAAATCATTACACAGCTTTTCAACTTTTGAACTGTAAACTTGTGTAAGAACGTGTGAAAATAATGTTTTCAAATTACTTGGCACCTTGAATGTACAAAGTCGATTCTTTTATTTATTTTATATATTTATTACAAACAGTTTCTCCTAAGCCTATATATATATATATATATATATAT
>NW_013666832.1:332477-335793 GCF_000517525.1 Limulus polyphemus
TATATATATATATATATATATATATGTTGCATGATTAAACAAAGAGAGACTTAAAGCTGGTACGAATAGTTCTCCAAGCTAAGAACAAAGGAGGCCAGAAAACTATCAAAGCATCGCTGTTCTTAATTGAAGTGCTGACACAAACGTCCAATTCAAGCGACGATTCTGCACTTTTTTGTGGTGGGTCTACAAATAAAACATTCTGACAAAATGACTTAAGTTCATATTTTTGCTCGATAACCAACCAACGTAGATTCAACCAACGTCATGTTAAACTGTAACGTGATTAACCAATTAAGCAACGCCATGTTTAAACTAAAAATCCAAGCGGTCTAGTTTTTCATCTGCATTCAAACCCTAAAGAGCTTTTCAGGGCTCCCTTGATCAAATACAAAATGCTTATTCATCGAAAGTCCCTAAGTTCAAGTATCTTTACCGAACTATTTTTACACTTGAACCGCAGGTGGGGGTAACTAAAAACCAAAGGGGCTTTATCACGCTTATCTGAGAGTTAAAATTTAAACAATTTCAGGTTTATCTAAGATGTAAAAATGTGGAAAATTCCGATAAAAAGATTAATTAAACAACGATTGGTTATATTCTATGATAAACGTTAGTCAAACAGCATTTGGTTATATTACTCTATTGCAAACGTTAATAAGGTAACGATTGGTTACATTCTATGATAAACTTTAGTCAAACAGCATCTCGTTATATTACTCTATTATAAACGTTAATAAGACAACGATTGGTATATTATTTAGAAAAACTATTTTAAAACTGATTGGTTATACTATTCTGTGGTAAAGGTTAAAATAACGATGATTGGTTATATTATTCTGTGGAAAAGATTATTCTAACAATGATTGGTTGTATTATTTTGTGGAAAAGGTTATTATAATGAGGATTGGTTACACAATTCTGACATCACAAATTTATTAAATACTAAAACTTAAAACTGATGCTGTATATGTTTATAATTGTTTCCTGCTGCTTAAAAAATTCACACTAAGTTTCAAAAGTTGGCGTGACCTTATACTTCAAGGTCATCTAAAGCCTAAAAACCATTATATATATAAAGTATGATCACAGTTCTTCTGGTATTGCTCAGTTTAAGGCGAATAAATACAATGTGATAAAGAGTCCATTCACTTATTGAGAGCGTCTACAGATGTTCGATTAATGTCAGAACAGTACATACGTGAGTTTCTATAAAACTGCATTTTTGTTTTGAAAATTTGTTTGTACGGAAACCACCTAGGTTATAATGAAAATTTTCTTTATAAAGTTCAGGTATCACTCACTTAGAGTTTCAAAAACTCATGTTAACAAATACATTGTTTTCGCATCATCAATTGAACTTGCAACAAACAATAAACTAGAATAACATGGCTAGGAAAACATAAATTGTAAGAACAAACCTTCCGCTGCTGTTTTTCCCAAGCAGGATCGAGGAGCCCCTCACGCTCCCACTCTTCTTCTTGATCCATGTATCTCTCATTGAAGGATTCGTTGTACATGTCGGGATTAGCCATTTTCAGTTCACTCGGGAATCAAAACGTTTATTATAACGCTACTTGCTTGTGGGTTAGAAAAGAAGTCCGGTGAGTCTCCCGTTAAGGACTGAAACGGAGACGAAATAACTCTTCTGATCGAAACCACAGCCCAGAAAAATCCCAAGCGAGAAGGCAGTCAGTCAGCTAGTAGGCCTAGCTACTGGTCGTGTCTAACTCAGTCGATCTTCGAAAATGGGTTTCACCGCCGCTCGTGCCGCCACGCGCTCGGCATACTAGTTTAGGCACGGAAGACTAGGATCTTCTTACTCAAACGACTTCGGCTACTATATTAGGTTTACAGAGGGGAGTCGCAAAGAGGGCGCGGCTAGGTTTAGAGTTAGAGTCTTCCAACCACAGAGCTCCTATTCGTGTTACACTGTCTTCCCTCTTCATATAATGATCATTTCAGCAAGGTTAGCAGATATTTCTTTGCTAGTAGCCCTACACGGAGCTAATGTTACGTGACCTTAGGTAGCCTTAAATCTTGCGTGAATTATCCAAAATAAAATAATTAAAAAGCCACAACTAAGCAAAAACTGTATTGTATAGGAAAGAAATGCAAACAAAGGTTGTTTGTTAGATTAAACCTTAAAAATATTTGTGGGGAAAAAAGAACTCAAGTGATACAGTTTTTGTGTGTAAAAATGTGTTATAATCCAAATGAATCCCGATTACACAAAGATAGATTAGTTATATAACCATATCTCTTGTTCGGGATGAAGCTAAAATGTTTCATATTCATAAAACTATTCCTACTGTCTGAAAAACAAGATTTTGACATTTCTTTTCGAAAACTCGTTAATATTTTATTTATATTTTCTCCAAATCAGATACTAAATTATTCTTATCTAGTAACTGACAAGATTTTGTTGCAACTTAGACCCTAATAAAACAAATGAAAATATGTTAAGGCATATATCGTGGTTAATCGATCTTAGTAGCCTAGTTCTTATATCTAAAGTATCTCTACCCACGTATGTGATACACAATTCTAAACCAGTAATTCCACTAGACGATGATTAATCTGCCATCTAGTGGTAAAAGCTTTGTAGTCTGGGATATTTATTATTATATTTTAATAACAGTTTGAAAATTCATTTTGTCTATAAATTTATTCAAGTTTTTGTGTTTAAAAGTATACTTTGCTTTTCACAAACGGATTATTGAAATCTGTCGAAATATTATTTATATTCATGTGAAAATAAGTTTATAGCCAACATGTTTTTATATATTTCCTTTTATATTTACACATTATCTTTTGATTAAAAAATACGACATTATTAAATAATTTTCACTGATTCATACCAAATATAAAAAAAACATCGTTTCTTCAGTATAAACGGTGTATTCGGAGCGTTAAGAGCGAGAATGTGGTGATTAAACCACTTATATTAAAGTTTTGAAAGTTGATTTCGTTGAATCAATACAATCTGGCCCATGTTAATTGATACACACTTACGAGTGGTCTTTGGCAAACACTACATTTTCAGAAAGTGGTATTGAGTCAAGCTAAGTTAAGCACCACTAACCAGAGTCGCCAGGAACACTCATGGGCTTCGGAGAAATACCCACGGCTTACTCGCCCTCTCGTTGGGCCTGTTATCAACCCTGTAAGGGATTTGGCCATTTACGACATTCCAGATTACTGAATCTCTTCCTCTTTATGTGTACCAACTTTTTAGTATTGTTACGTCTCCGTTCGTTAGTTAATTTTCCGTAACTTCGTTCCAACGAAACTTTAGTGACACAAGTCCTTTTTT
>NW_013666833.1:0-9986 GCF_000517525.1 Limulus polyphemus
GTTGTTGACTAGCTACTTTTTCTCTAGTCTATCACTCAAAAATTAGGAACGGCTAGAACAAGTAGCTCTTGTGTAGTTTTGCACAAGTACACAAAACAAACAAATCTTGACCGGTAAAAAACTGTTTCTTATGTTCACATATGTATTATCACGATATTGTTTATTTAATTCAATGTTCCAATTTATACTACATCAAGGCAATATAAACCTAAGGGCTTAATTATGAAAACACAAACTTCAAGCACTGTCATATAACGTTTACCATAAGGTCCTACTTAAATAATTCATGTAGTGATCATCACTACAAGTATGCTTCATGTGTTTCTAGTAATTGACTTATTTTTTCTGGTAATTCTTGTCATTGTTGTAATTTAAATCAAGGGTTCCCAACCACTCTGGAGGAGGGGGGGGGGACTTACTTATATTAGCTGCAGCACATATACAAAAGTACTACCTCCCGAATGTATTTATTGGGTGGGGATCCTCAAAACATGGATTAACAAGAGATCTGGGCAGGATCACAACACGTGACGATACTTACCAAAATCGAGGTAATAAGACTAATGTATATAATGGATCACAATCCAGGCTATGTTTAAATTCCAGATCTGTCTGGCTAAAACAGAACAGAATTGTCGCAAAAACAGTCCCACTCCGCACCTTGAGGTCGTAGGTTCGTTTTGAGGGTGACTTTCAAATCCCACTATTCGTCAGACAAAAGTAGCCCAGGCTATTGGCGGTAAGTGCTGTTGATTAGTTGCCTTCTTTTTAGTCTAAGTTCAAAATTAGGATGGCTAGAGCATACAGCTGTCATGTATAGCTTCGCGCGATTATCCGAAGACAAAACAACCTTTTCGCGAGTTTAAGTAGCATTGGCAATGGTGTTAAATCAAAATTTCTTGTCACCATTAGTAGATTATGACCATATTGATACCTGGATATTATCTATTTGACTAATTTCACTTTATTTCTGCACAAACTGCTTCGTGGTGGACGTCTCCAAAAATGGAACAACTCCAGATATCATTCTAACTACAAGTTTCAATCCCGTTACAGAAGACACTTGCCCCTTCAGCTGTGGTGGCTTTATAATGTGACAGTCAATCCACTGTTCATTGGTAAAGAGCAGTCCAAGAGTTGGCGGAGGCTAGTGTTTATTAGCTACCTTTCCTATAATCTATCACTTCAAAATTAGAGACGGCTAGCGCAGATAGCCCTCGAGTATCTTTGCGCGAAATTCAACCAACAGTTGTTAATGAGTGACTTGTTTATTACTAGATTTCAATGACTAAATCTCGAGAAGGGCTATGTTTTGTTTGTATGCTAGTGGCGTAGATTCGATCCGGGAACTTCTTGATAGAAAGGTTGGTGTGCTGTTCACTCATCTGGAAACTCTCCTATTAGGACTTGAATCAACTAATTGAACGCTTTCAAGAGAGATATCCAGGTTTTGCCTGTAACTTCTATGCTAGGTTTACTGAGTATGGTATCAGTTAAGTGGATGTAAAGGTATTTTTTTTTCCATTTTCTTCTTTTTTTTTCTTGTATAATGTGTATTGCAGATAGATCGATATAACATATGAAATATTTTATACTTATTAAGGCCCTGAATTATAACTTTTGTTGGTCTTTCTGTTTCTCTGGTGCATTAGAATCTGTTGGTCTTTTTGTTACTCTGGTGCATTGGAGTCTGTTGGTCTTTTTGTTTCTCTGGTGCATTGGAGTCTGTTGGTCTTTTTGTTTCTCTGGTGTATTGGAGTCTGTTGGTCTTGTTGTTTCTCTGGTGCATTGGAGTCTGTTGGTCTTTCTGTTACTCTGGTGCATTGGAGTCTGTTGGTCTTTTTGTTTCTCTGGTGCATTGGAGTCTGTTGGTCTTTTTGTTTCTCTGGTGTATTGGAGTCTGGAATGTTGTAAATGATATCATTGTTCTTCATTGATCCTTTAGGTAGTTAGATAAGTACTAACTGCGATCGTATTATGTGGTGGTTATTGGATACTGGTTCTGTCTTTATGCTGTTAACATATCTCTTGTATTTCTTCACGGAGACTTTTTGCAGAGGGGTTTGTGGTTGTGTGTCTGTTGTTTTCTTCTTGCTTCTTTTTGGTGTCTATATTCTCTATATTTTCTTTTATCAACTGTTTATAGTATCCGTTCTGATGTGTTTTCTTCTTTTTTCTTAACATCTTCTGTATTACAAATCTTGAAACTAGCCAGACTTTGACGCACGTTTTTACACTGGTTTGATTTTCAGTAAATGTATTCACTAGTATCTGTGTGTTTCCTGTAAACTCATGTGTCATATGAGTTGTGTGTTTTTGTAAGTAACCATCTTGTCTAGTTGTGTCTGTATCTGTGTGTTTCCTGTAAACTCGTGTGGCATATGAGTTGTATGTTTTTGTAACTAACCATCTTGTCTAGTTGTGTCTGTATCTGTGTGTTTCCTGTAAACTCGTGTGGCAATATGAGTTGTGTGTTTTTGTAAGTAACCATCTTGTCTAGTTGTGTCTGTATCTGTGTGTTTCCTGTAAATTACTTTGACTACGAATAGAAATCCCCCCCCCCTCTGCTGGTAGGTTATAGCCTTTAAAGTTGTGTCTTCTGTAAATTGTAGCCACATCTAGTGTCGGGAAAAGAAAAGTCAAAAGAAAATTACATGTATCGGTAAAATGTTAATGATTTATCGTGTATTGCTGTTTGATTTCGTTTCCTTTTGGCGCATGAAGAACGGAAAATAGTTATCATTAAAAACAAAATAATGTGTTTTTAGTTAGTGTTAATTTTGTAAGCGCTTCCTGTATTTAAGACTTTAGCTGTGGTGTTAGTGTCAGTCACTGGAAATACTGACTCTTCAAGATGTCCATCACCAGAGAAAACCGGAGGAATTCCCAGAGGGGTAATACGGAAGTTGGAAACAGTTTGAATGCGATGAGTCATGTTGGTTGAATACTATACTCTGTACTGAGTAGATTTTATGTTGGACAAGGGGTGGGGGAAGAGATAACTATCTGATGAAGTTACTTTCCATCGCTTCCCCGTAATCGACTTTTTGTCTGGAATTCATCATGGCTATCTTTGTGCTATCACTAAAGTACGTTGTATTCTATTAGACAAAGCATACCTATATAAAATAATTAGTTCTGTCATCAGATGCATCTGTTACCTTTAGTCGATAGTTTATCAAAAGATGATTGTAAGTTGGTTTTTTTTGTGTGTTCTGTTCAAATAAATTCATAATTATTGTCACACACCTAAAATAGTCACTTTCTACCCACAACAATAATATAATCCTCCGTTTTTTCAGTCTATTCAACCCCCCAGTGGCACAGCGGTATGTCTGCGGACATAAAATGCTAAAAATCGTGTTTCGATACCCGTGGTGGGCAGAGCACAGATAGCTCATTGTGTTTGTTTGTTTTAAATTTCGCGCAAAGCTACACGAGGGCTATCTGCGCTAGCTGTCCCTAATTTAGCAGTGTAAGACTAGAGGGAAGGCAGCTAGTCATCACCATCCACCGCCAACTCTTGAGCTACTCTTTTACCAACGAATAGTGGGATTGACCATCACATTATAACGCCCCCACGGCTGAAAGGGCGAGCATGTTTGGTGTGACAGGGATTCGAACCCGCGACCCTCAGATTGCGAGTCGAGCGCCCTAACCACCTGGCAGCCCATTGTGTAGCTTTGTGTTTAACTGAAAAACAAACAAACAGTCTATTCATTTTTACTAGTTTGGCCCGTGAAAAGGCCGAGGACTTCGAGAACGCCTAAAAAACATAAAGCCATACCATTGTTTGACTTTTCTTTTGTTACTTGGTATTTTCTTGAGTGATATGCGGTGTTTACAAATTAATATACTTTAAGGAAAACGATTCGATTTATGAAAATGGTTATTTTATTGAAAATAACTTTGTATTTAGTTTACACCACATGGAACTGAATTAGCTTTTCAGTTCCGTTACGAAAAAAACATTGTACACGGGAATAACACAACTCTGGTTTAATTGACTGAAAGAGAGCCACCCTGATCAGACAACATGTCTTCATAGTAGTTTTACTACTTTATAGTAACGGTAATTACTAGAATAATTTTGCTGAAGGCAACAAATGACCTAAATCTCCATAATTATAAATGAAGATGACGACACATAGTCGGGTAGAAATTTGTCATTTTGTTTTCTCTTACTGCGGTAACGGTGATTGTTTGGCTGAAATGTTGACCACACGTGCATTCAATGGTAGTCATCTGAATTTTTTGTACATATATGGAAATCATTGTTACATAGTCGTTCTTATCTAGAATATAGCTATATCTAACTGGAAATATACACAGAATAAGAACACTCAAGTTATATAACCAGTCACCAGTTAGCATATATTGCATATTTGAATTAATAATGTTGTTTTTGTTGTTAAATTGAACAAAAGTTCTCAGTAATTGATTATCATAATCACACATAACTTATTTTGTCCCATTATACAGCACTGTTTTATATATATATATATATATATATATAAATCGGTGTAGTTGGAGTGAAAGCAAATCATTCCACGATGTTATCTTTATAACGGTTCTCCCAACTAGTAACAATTCGTCAGGAGCTGGGTGTGGTCTAGTGGTAAGAGCATTTCAAGACTGTTGATTCAAGGATTCGCGGTTCGGAAACCCTTGCCACAAAAACGTTGCGGTCAAATTCCGCTATTGGATCTTACAACACTTGGTTGGTGATGGGTAATTTTGACTACCTTGCATTACCCTTCAGAAGTACTGTTGACTACCTTGCATTACCCTCCAGAAGTACTGTTGACTATCTTGCATTACCCTCCAGAAGTACTGTTGACTACCTTGCATTACCCTCCAGAAGTACTGTTGACTACCTTGCATTACCCTCCAGAAGTACTGTTGACTATCTTGCATTACTCTTGTGTTCTTTCAGATCAAAATCAAGGAGTCTGCGCACAAACGGCCTTTTTCACCACATTTTGAACCAATTCTTCTGTTATACGAGCTGTATCATGGTTTTTTTCCCTCTTTAATTGTCGTACTAAAATCTTCAGTGACCGAAGTTGTAATACTTACTTCTATGTAAAACTTCTGATCGAATTACTTTCCAACATTTAAAAAAGTAATATAAAAAAGGAGATCGAAATATGCTTTCCTTGATTAAACCGAGAAAACTATTGGCGTCAACCTTATTAGCAACCTAGATTAAGGTTTTGCACTCTTAAGGCATCTGCATAGATTACAGTTCGTAAATCCTTTTATCGTGCAGTAAGTCAAACCAGAGAATAATAAAGATAAAGGGGGTGGGGAGGTGGTCCTGACGTACGGTCAAGCAGCTCAATATTAATCACCGTCACTGAGCTCATCTGGCTGTTTCTAGGCAACAGCTGACTTTGCTGATATAGACGACCACATTATTTCGCCAAGGTTAGCAATTGCAGCAGTTTTCGCCCCTATTTTCTTCCTACCCGAGGTGTCATCACCGGTTAGGTTATTCAGTTCTCTTGATTGATGGGGGACATCAATTGGAGATATTAGGATTCTTCCTCCAGCTTCAAACAGCGGGGCTTGTCGTTACTGGTTCTAATGAGATGTCAACGGCTTTTTTCTTCCTCGTAAGCCCCCCAGTAGTTGTCGTGGAGACAAGACGCCAGAAAGAAACGAGCGGACAGAGAAAAAGGACCAGATCTCTTTCTCTGATGACTTAATGTAAGTCGTGCGAAGTCAGGAACTTCAGTCGAAATTACTGTGCTGCTTAATTTAACTGATCAAATATGCAGTATTTTATTCAGCGCGGCCGTATAAGAACATAACTTTTCCTGCTTTCTCTTCATGCATACATACACCCTTATTTTCCCCACCGATTCTGCTATGTAAAAACTTCAGATAAAACAATCTTCTTGTTCGTCCACTAAAATAAGATAGGGGGAAATGGGACGAAACACATGCCAGAAATGTTGTTTGTATGTTTGTTTATTTCAGAATCTCTACATAAGGGCTATCTGAGCCTATCCGTCCCAAACATATGCCCCAGAAATCTTGTTTGTTTTTTTGTTTCAGAATTTCTACATAAGGGCTATCTGAGTATATCCGTCCTTAATTTTGATAGACTAGAAGGAAGGCATCATGTTAACAGCATTCGCCGCCAAATCTTGAGCTATTATTGTGTGATTTGACCGTCACTTGTAGCGCACCCACAGCCCCAAAGTGCGAAGCGTATTTCTGCTGCTACGGGTAGCGAACCACGAACACACACACACACACACACACACACAATAGTGATAATTCTCATACTACTGGAGGATCTTCTATAAGCCTGAATTTTGTTTACCAACCTAGAAATAGCTGCCTTTAAATTTGTATGCTTTAGATCTTCAGTTACTTTAAATAGTTTGAAAGATTTGGTTTATTTAATCCAATCTTTTAACGGACACGGTGAAAGTAAATAAAAGACATGAGTTTAGAACGTCATATGTTTTGTTGTCCATAATTATTCAAATACCCGTATCTTAAAATCTTGAATTTATAATAATCCGATTTTCAAAACTCCGATATTTTTCGCTCACTTTGGTTATACATGTTCAGTCGTCATGCATACATAAACATATTTACATAGCAAATAAGTCACAGTCACAGTTGTTTAACTTACAAACTATGTTTTTGTTACTTCATGTAAAACGTTTGGTTTGAGTACTTCAGTATATATATATATGATTGCATGTACATATAAATGAACAAAAACTATAAAAGAAGGTTTTAGATCTGACAAAGATATTACTTACACTAGCAAAACGTAATCTCATTAACTTTCCCTACCCAATATTTCTTTTCTCTTGTATCTTATAGATTAAATAAATCCAACAAAAAGAAATAAAGGCCAAGACTATTATGTAATATTTTGTTTTTGTATGACTCGAAAAGCCTTCCATTACCGAATTAAAAGTTTGACGTGACCTATGTTTCGAAAACCGACTAACAAAAAGGAACAACCGA
Source organism: Limulus polyphemus (assembly GCF_000517525.1). NCBI lineage: Eukaryota > Metazoa > Arthropoda > Merostomata > Xiphosura > Limulidae > Limulus > Limulus polyphemus. The sequence goes on from NW_013666833.1 coordinate 6,997, forward strand.
AAAACGTGAGTTTTCTAATGACTTCTAATCGTCTTTTCTTTCTATAGTTTTAACATAAAAATATAAAATAAACATATATTACCCTTTCGTTCTTCCTACCGCAAATTAAAAAAAAGCACATTCCTTGCATTAAGTTTAAATGATGTCATTGCACGTGATTACCATTGTAAAGGTATCCTCACTTATAAATTGTATTTGCTTTTCTTCTCTAAGTTAAAACTAAGAGCAAATTACGTTTAAGGAAACGATTTTACAGAATGTTAGATTTGGCAAAAGTCAATAATGTGTGTGTTTTTAGTAGAAATTATTCGCTTCAACTAAAAGAATTAAAATATTCGGTAACTGGAAGAATATATCACGTAAGTTACTAAAATCTCATTGGTTCGGCTTGAATGAAAGGGATGGATTTACCCAAAATACACGCCATCTGTTATATAAATTACACAACACTTCTCGACCGAATGTCCAAAATGAAAGCAGAGTCACCAACACAAAGAAGAAACCAAAACCTTCAGAGCAGCAGGGTGTACGATCTCTTTAACAGAGAAACAGCGTGTAGCGTAAACCTTGCAAAAACAGCATGGAAAGTGTACGCTCGGTTGTTTTGCTTCGTACATGCTAGGAATGTTGAAAAGGATCGTAGGTGGGCGAGGCAACAAAATTGCTAATAATGTTCCATTCTGATTAAGAACAAGTTTGCAGATCGAAATATTTTTTTTATCAAGAAAAGGATTTTTATTGTGAAGAAGGTAGTTATGTTTTAAAGTTAGTAGGGTTGTTATTGTGTTGTTGTGTTGTTGTTTGTTTTTTTTTGGGGGGGGGGTTAAGAACAAAGAAGTAAATTATATTTTACTTACGAAATTAGAAAGAAAATGAAATTCAATTTGGAGAGAAACAGTGGAGTCGCTTATAACAAATAATTAGAATCACGGACCAACAAGCTTTTCCTTCATTTTCAATTGAATGATAATATAAGTTTCGAAGCAATCAAGTAGTTAAATCCAAAACAGGCGACCAAACACACCAATGATACCTATTTGCAAAAACAAAAAACTTAATGCTTTCAACGCAGAAGTATAAGTAAGAAGTTAAACGTATAAAACAAAACTCTTTGAATTGCAAAAAAAAAATAAAGGCAATGTGAAGAATGTAATAAAGACGTATTACGTTAACTGTTAATCGCGGGGTAAGCCTAAAACGAAGGTAAAACAAAGTTAAACCAAACTCTTATATTATGTTTGGTTCAATTGATTACAGATTTCTTTGGAGCGTGCAAATCGAAAAGTAGACTAGTTACGCTATTATAACCGTAGAAGTTTATGTACGTGTGTTCACAGATTGTGCGCGGTAGAATTAAGCAACTTGAAGTTTATCTACGTGTGTTCACAGATTGTGCACGTCGAATTAAGCAACTTAGAAGTTGTAGCTAGGCTCAAACGTATGTGGACACTGGTTGAACTTTGTATTTACAGGTTCGAATCCTTGCGATATCACACAACATATCTCTGCTTTAAGCTGCGCGTGCGTTATATGAGTGATAGTCAATCCCTTAGCATGAATGGTAGATGGTAGGGTGCTTACTCACTGGCTGGCTGTCTTACCTCCGGTCAATAGATCAAAATCAGGGATGGCGCCAGATAGCCTTAATAGCTTTGCCATAAATACATTTACCAAAATTCAAATAAAAGCTCGCTCCCCGGTGGCTCAGGGATAAGTATAAGGGCTTTTAACGCTAAAAACCGGGTTTCGATACCTGGGATGAGCACAGAACAGATAGTTCATCATGCTACTTTGTGTTTAACAAACATACAAATATAAAAAATGCCTGGGGGCTTATAACACTGCAATTCAGGTTTCGATACCCGCGATGGGCAGAGCACAGAAAACCCATTGTATAACTTTGTGCTTTACAACAAAAACTAACGCATAATATATGTATATATATTATTTTGTTTTACTTCTTCAAATAAACCCGAGATTTATTTATTTTTGAAAGAATAGATTGAAACAAGTAATTTTTTATGAATACATTTTAGACGAAAACAGCCAACTCTGCGTAATATAAAATGATAATTTCTGTGTATATTCAAAGTTATCCTAAACCAGTAAACAAGAAAACAACGATTTTATTCCTCTTTTAAATAAAGATAATTTTGTTTGTTTGTAATTAAGCACAAAACTACACAATGGGCTATCAGTGCTCTGCTCACCACGGGTATCGAAAACCGGTTTCTAGCGTTGTAAGTCCACAGACAAACCGCTGTGCCACTGGGGGGGGGGGGCTTAAATAAAGATAGGAGACACAGTATCGTGTGAAACCCCTAAACCTTGGAAAATCCTGAGAAAATTTTCTTTGTCTTAACAATTAAAAGAATTGTTAATCAGAAATATTGAAGCTCTAATCTAGACAAGATAAAATCGATTGTTTAAGTTGATTGAACAACTGATTTCACTATTGTTTAAGTTGATTGAACAACTGATTTCACTATTGTTTAAGTTGATTGAACAACTGATTTCACTATTGTTTAAGTTGATTGAACAACTGTTTTCACGACTGTTTAAGTTGATTGAACAACTGTTTTCACGATTGCTTAAGTTGATTGAACAACTGTTTTCACGACTGTTTAAGTTGATTGAACAACTGTTTTCGCGACTGTTTAAGTTGATTGAACAACTGTTTTCGCGACTGTTTAAGTTGATTGAACAACTGTTTTCGCGACTGTTTAAGTTGATTGAACAACCTTTTCGCGACTGTTTAAGTTGATTGAACAACTGATTTCGCGACTTTTGAAATTGTTACTTCTTTTACAATTAGCACCATGAAATTACGTCACCTTATTGTTGATGTGGGAGGTGGGGAAGGGCTGTATAGTCAGTGAATAGAATTGTGTTAATTACATTAGTAGACAGCATCTACATCAAGAACAAAGTGCAAAAAAAAACACAACTTTTTCACCCTCTTATATATATATATATATATATATATATAA
>NW_013666833.1:10967-12626 GCF_000517525.1 Limulus polyphemus
GTCTTTACTTGTTTCTTGTATCTATACTAATTTACTATGTCTTTAGTAACGTTTAACTATATATATATATATATATATATATATATGTATTATGCATTTTTGAACTTTAAAAAAAACAAGTACTTTAGGCTTGTTCTTTTTACATTGTGCTGTGTGGCATTGGATATACAAGTCCACTACAGGCCGCCTTTCATATTATTTATTAAAGTGATTATTGTTCAATAATGTCTGCTTGTAATCTGCTGTAAAGTTATCCCGACAAAGAAGCTCCCACAGAGATGACTTCCAGACATGGTACGTCTCTCCCCTCCCCCCCACAGCGGTAGGTTTACAGACTTACAACGCTAAAATTCGGAGTTCGGTTCCCCGCGATAGGCACTGCAAATAAAAGAAAGAATGATATAGACATGGTACTCTGGTGGGGGGGGGTAGATAATACAGACCAGTCCTCTTTGTCTGAAAGGATAAAAGATCCGTGTAAGCTTGCATTGGCGGTGAATAAAGAAAAAAAGTGTTACTTTTAACTAATTGCAAGGAAGAATGTAAATGTCGGATAAATTTAGTGCCTCAACTTAGAATAATACTTTAAAATCGTCTTACGTGTTATTTAAGTATTCCTTTAGTATTTTGCACTGGTTACGTATGGGTGGTTGTTTGTGTGTGTTATGTACTCCTTGATGTGTCGACGACAGTACTAGGATTCTATAACTAATCTTTGTATGTAACGTAAAAAATGGTATACTTTGTTATTTCTTTATCGTTGCTTCATTACCAATATTGGTAGAAAGTTTAACAATATATGATTTTATTATTTTTTATTTTAAGTTCGTCCCGGACTTACAACGCTAAAATCCGGGGTTCGATTCCCCCCGATAGCCTAATGTGGCTTTGCTCTAAAATAAACGAGCAAACAATTTTACGTTTTTATTGTTATATAGGTTATGTTGTTAGTTTCATGTATATCTGTGACTAACCTTTGTTTTCAAAGATCGATATTCTTTTATTTTTCAGATAAGATAAAACTGATTTTTTATGTTTGTTCAATGAGAAGGAACATCGAAAACATGTGAAACTACAGTAACGAACTTCTTTGCCCCTTCCGAAACTAAAATACGCAGTAATCGAAAACGAAACTACGCGTGGTTTTACAGAGTGCGTGTTCTGGTTTTGAATCACTTTCTGACGAAAACAAATATTTCGTTAGTTAAATAAATACACGTAAAAGCTACTAAATGGGAAATTATCAATATTGTCAGCAGACCGAGTGAAATACTAATAAAACACATTAGTACTCAGATCCGGAAACTAGATTTATAATGTTACCAACCCTTATTATTTTTTTTCATTCGTGGCATTTCCTAAAGCAATATACCGTATTTTTCGGAATATAAGACGCACCCTTATTTTGAAGACAAAGTTTTTGGGGAAAAAAAAGCTACAGTCGCATTTGAAACATTTTTATTGAACAAAAATTCAATTTGATACTTTAAAAATTAGTATATATTGTTCTAAACACAAAAGAGCTCAAAACATCAAAATAAGAAAAGTTTACTATTATTTAGTTTGGTTCAAAACCTACAAAATCTTCATTGCTTTCACTGTAATTTCTTTTTTTATTATTTAGGGAGCATTATAAATAGTTATGTTTTTAAAAGAAAA
>NW_013666833.1:13626-18332 GCF_000517525.1 Limulus polyphemus
AAGTGCGTCTTATGCACCGAAAAATACGGTACATGTAGGTGGCAAAATTAAATGTTAGGCTTCCAGGGTCGTCTGCCTCTCGTAGAGCAGACCCCTAACCGAGCAAGGATTTGTATCATTGGAGATTCTAGTTATTCAGAGGTGTAGGAGATAAATTAAAAGTGGGGGGTGTACGGTATATTTGACCGAGCGAAGCTAAGGAATGTGCGCCATAGGTGCACTCAATACGACCGGGGTCCAGGGCTCGTCTTAGGGACCTGGAAGCTCTTGAGTTCTAGATTAAATTTTATGCATTCTCCTGCTTTTTCCGAGAGTAATTGTTCCTAGTCTAAATGCATTTTTTACAGGGGCGGATTGAAAATTGGGGGGATGGGCCTGCCTACGCCACTGTTATTTATCGTCAGTTTTAGTTATCTATAAAATCTTAATATCAGTTATTCACACAAATAAATTAAATGATTAAGATGATTTTTTATGACAACATTTTTGTTTGTGACGTCATACTTGATGTTTATCATACATTTCGCGCCTTTTCCGAAGGCCGTCGGTAATTTCGAGGACTCCATTTTTTTTCCCGACGACCGTAGTTTACATTTTATAATTGTTGTATAAGGAAGCACGTTATGCTAACATAGTAGTGAATTAATTGACAAAGAATGATTTGAAGAAGACCAAAGTGCTGTAGCAACATGTAATGTTTTTGTACAATTGATATTATTGCGATTACATAGAGTTGTTTGTTAATTTACTCCGGACTGTCGTTGTTGTTGTTGCATCGAACCGTCTCTCCGTATTTGTATTAATTAAGAAAATTCGACTGCCGGTTCTGTGATCTTCAGTCTACAGCTAATATAGCATTTTACTTGTAGTTTTTAACTTTTGAAAGATCTGGGGGCAGAATGTAAGGCATTACATCTTAAAGCTAGATTTATACATAGGTAAAGAAACAAATCAAGGGAGTTCAAAGTTAATGCATCTGTCGATCTATGGTGGCTGGAAATTTTAATATTTCGCTGTGTTGCTGTCCTTCAGAAAAGAAGAAGCAATGAGCGTACCAGATTGAATAACAACAAAAATCCGGATAGATCGAAAGTAATTTAGTACTGTTGACTTTTTAACAGCGATTAATGACACGAGAGTAATAGTTATATTTTTGTTTTCATCATAGGTCGAATGTGGGCAAACACTTCAAGATATTAAACAAAAATATAACTATTACCCTCGTGTCATTAATCGCTGTTAAAAAGTCCCGTTGTTAAAAAAACAACCAAAGCAACACTGAAAATGTTACATGTTTCAGCTTCACATCATCTCGGACCAAGCGCTGCTCGGTGGCTAGCGTGCCAGTCTGTGTATCTGAGGCTCCAATGTTTTCGACCCCTTTACTGTAGAGTAACCCACAAGTTGACGGTGGGTGATGTCTACTAGATGCATTCCCTCAAATCTTACACTTCCAAATTATGGAACAAAACAACAAGAGGCACTTCCCACCTACTCGCTGGTCACCAGGAAAAGTTTAAAAATAAAAACTTAGGCTGAAGATAGAAGGTAGTTTTAGTCTTTTTGCCTTTGAGGCTTAGTTGTTTAATGATGTTTGTTGGTTGTTACTCTGGCGATTAATACCAGTAAACTTGAATGAAGCCATGATACAGTATTCTTTAATTGATCTAATGTCCGGTCCACGAGATTACACTCAAAATACTATATGTGACGTAGCACTAGTACAAAGTTGGACAGTCCCGATGTAGATCATATCGACATGCAGGAGCGCGGTCCTGTTGTAGAACCCTGCATTTTAGATCTGTTGAGATGGGTTCAAATTCGCGTGACACAACGAAACATTCTCCGCACCTTAAGCTGTGGGTGCGTTAAAAGAGCAAAAGTTAATGCTCTCAGTGGTGGGGTGATACTAACTGGCTGCCTTTCATCCGCTCAGTAGCTCAAAATTAGAGACGGCAGTAGATAGCCTGCCTCAGCAGTTGTGCCATAAATACAAAATGTAACTCAATAAAAAACCAATACGCAGAACTGAAAAAAAATCATTATTCAAAAAAGCTAAAAATAAGCTCTAGTTATTTAATTATAACATCAGAGAGAACTAGGTTAATACAATTATTTCCTGTTGTATTTGAAATCAATAAGCAAAACCTTGCTCTTTAACAAACGATGTGATTATGTTTTCCTTTGGTTAAAAACAAATATCTCTGCACGATCGTTTATTACGGTATAGCCTGAATGTGGTTTTGTGGTAAGCTGTTGACGCGTTATATTAGTGACAGTCAATCCTGATATTCGGTTAAGAGTATCCACTTCAGACAGCGAGTGCTGCCGACTTTACCTTTTATTTGGATTGCAGTTCAAAATTAGAGATATGCCTAAACCACAGGGGTCTCTGCGCTGCTCGTCTAGCTCATTGTGTGTATAAGGTGTCGTTCAGCTGAACAAATTACTAGGGAATATCTCTATTGTCAGTCATATTACATATATTTGGTAAATATGTTATGAATTTTATACTTATCAATTTGAAAATGTTTTGTTTATGTGTGTGTAGAAAGTATAGAAATTTCAACAATGTATTCTTGTCTATATTGCAGATAATGGGTAGAAGAAAACATGTTGAGTAGATCAGCTACCAGTAACCTATCAAAACATAATGTGAAGCTGTCGCTTAGGGACACAGGTGTAATTCCACTATAAAATGATTCGTTCAGAAAAAAGGATCTAGGATGCGTCTTGGAACAAGCTGGGATGACCGACGTGTGTGCAAAACTAAGTGCCACGTCTGGATTTGTTTCTGCCAAAGTCTAGCTTTGACATGGGTGACTTTATCATGTTATGTGTTTGCGAACCACGATCCTCCGATTGTTGTTTCTTACACGACATTCAATGAGAGCATAAACTTTACACACGTGGTGATAGACCGGGACTCGGGACGGGTATATGTCGGTGCTACTAACTGGCTTTACCAGTTCGACAGTTCATTGAAGCTGGAGATGGATGTCAGAACAGGACCTGTGGAGGACAGTATCTTGTGTTCTCCTACCGACTGTCTCGACCAAAAGAAGATGGAAACTAATAACGTTAATAAAGTTTTAGTAATCGACACTCAGACTAACAAATTAATTGTGTGTGGCAGTGTGCACCAAGGAGCTTGTCGTCGTCATCAGCTTGGAAACATTACTAGTACTGAGGAGCTGGTCCCTGTTCCAGTAGCAGCCAATGACGAGAATTCTTCTACCTACGCATTTATCGGACCTGCTCGATATTTTGGTTACCCCTCCAGGGTTCTGTATGTGGCGACAACTAACAGCCGCCTAGGTCCCTACCGAGACATGGTCCCTGCCATCACTAGTAGGAGCCTTGAGGAGGACAATGGCCGCCTCTTTGGAATCATCGAAAAGTCTTTTTCCACAATAGCCAGAATGGATATTAGTTTTCACCTGCGAGACTACTACTTGGTTAATTACATCTACGGCTTCCATTCTGGAGACTTCATTTATTTTGCCACTGTGCAGAGAAAGTCCCATCTGAGGGCACTGGAGGAATGGGGTTACATAACCAGGTTGTCCAGAGTGTGTGCTTCAGACGCCGGATATAACACTTACACGGAAATAACGTTACAATGTATAGGCCCAGATGGAACAGACTTCAACTTGCTTCAAGATGCTTCAGTGGGTCCAGCAGGTCTCGATCTAGCATCAACTTTACGAATTCGGTCTGGATCCGATGTTCTTGTCGGAACTTTTGCAATTAGTAAGGATCACACTTCGAAAGCTTCTCGGAGGTCCGCGCTGTGTGTGTTCTCGTTAGCTGAGATTGAGCAGCGTTTCACAGAAAACATCCACTTGTGTTACAACGGCAGTGTGATCACGAGAAATATGGATTACATAGCCGGGAGTATCAACCAGTGTCCCGAACCCGGAGTAAGTCCCTTTGTTTTCATTTAATATACTGAAAATTTTCATAATTAGGGTTTTAAGCAGAGCTTGAGTTGTGTAGAATTATCAAGTGGAGTTCATTTTCACAGCTCCGAAGGCCGCCAGAGTACATTATTTGGATTATTTGATGACGTCACAATGTATGTTGGCACAGAAAAATAACTCAAATGTAGAAGAATGACATGTCGCGAAGTAGGCCTGCATAAACGATATGAAATTGGTAAGATTTGATAACTTATCTTTAAATTTACGTATATTCTTGGACATTCTACAACAGGAACGCTTTTATAAAAAATTTCTTACGACAGGATCGGCTCTTTCGGTTCGCTCCTCCTCAACTCAAGCTCTGGTTTTAAGTGAATATAATTTCTATAATAAAAAAAAAGCTTAACAGTTTATTAATCGTCTACAGTTTTATATTGAATTTAACATAACGATACTTGAATACAATTAAATATAAATTATATAAATTTATCCGTAGGTGAAGATGGTGCGCAAAGTTTCCTTTTTGTTGCTCATCTTATCAGCCAGTTTAAGTGACTTTTTCTGTATCGGCCCTCGGTGCATTATTAATTTGACAGGCCCGGCATGGCCAGGTGGTTAGGGCACTCGACTCGCAATCTGCGGGTCGCAGGTTGGAATCCCCGTCACACTAAACATGCTCGCCCTTTCAGCCGTGAGGGCGTTATAATGTGCGGTCAATCCCACTATTTGTTGGTAAAAGAGTAGCCCATAGGTTGGCGGTGGGTGGTGATGACTAGCTGCCTT
>NW_013666833.1:18811-22577 GCF_000517525.1 Limulus polyphemus
GTAAACAGTATTTTTACAACTTTTGTAAACATACTGAGAAAGAAGGGTGATTTGTTTCTTACAAATTAAGGAGGGGGGGGCTATGACAATTCGATGAACCGAAAAGTATAGGTAGATATAATGTAAACAGTATTTGTGTTCATGGATGTTTAGATTTCTTATATGGATATGAACAGCTCTCCAAGATGTTATAGCTTGACGTCACATATACAAGTGTAGTAGCTACAGATCAGTAGAAACTTCGCATTGAAAGGCCTGTTTGATCGAAATTTGCCCAGTTTCTATATTCAGTGTAACTATAATAAGAACAGTTCAGTTTTGAGAAATTATTCAAATAAAAATATTGTCAGAATTTTAAAGTACTGTTCGGTTCTGTTTGGTAATGGGTTAGTTGCTGCGCTCTACCCACCTTTCAAACTGGACCTCATAATGCATTACGTTGTTCAATAAGTATTGTTTGTTTGTAATTAAGCACAATGGGCTATCTGTGCTCTGCCACTGGGGGCAATGTTCAATAAGTAAGCGAAGGTTTTATTCTTAGTGTTTCAGCAGTGACAGACTTAAATGTTTACATCTGTATACATGTAACATCATTCCTTTTAAGAGTAAAACGTAAGAATTACACGTTGTTTCCCAGCAGAATTATATATCTATCGTTTTCTTCTTCAATGTCAAAATATTCCATAAATCTATGAAATATATAATCCTGTAAACATTTCTACTGTACGCTCTATACATTGCTAAACTACTTAAATTCAAGATTTACAACTTCGTACACGTAACTTTGCTGTTGATGGATGACATCACGAAACTAACGAAACGTCCTTTCTTTTACAAAAGCTTGAAATAATTATAGTAAAGTTGTTACAAAGACTAATGTAAGCAACTATTTGTATAAATATAAAAGCCACTGTTCGTAACGTTACCTTTGTTGGTAACGCTCAGTTTGTTTGTAACGTTCATATTGACTCAACGGTTACTCTCAAGCGAAAGTCTTGCGATCAAAAGCCAGTTGAGTAAGAATGTTTTTACTTTTTTGTTATTATTTTTATTATTAAGTCATCATATTTAAAGCAATATTAGGAAAAACAGATTAATATAACAGTTTAAATTAGCTATTTGAATTGTTTGTTAACATTCGATTACAAAGGCGGTGTCATAGTGGTTATAGCGCTCGACTATTATGTGGAAGCCACGCTTTCAAATCACAATTGGGTCGGAATTTTATATTATTTTTTTAAATATTTATTATTATAATCAATAGGAAGTTCTTCCAATATTCGTAAAAATAGAAATGCCATTATAGATTAAATCGAGGATCATATCATATTACATATAAGCACCAGTGTCTATCTGTCAAACACAAGTTAAATATCTTTTTTACCAAATAGATGACGCTACAATATAATATTATTGATGTTTTCCAATTTAGGTAAGAGATTTTTAAACTTTTATTCAAATATTTCATAACCATTTTTTCATGAAAAGTTGTGTCATCATGAATTTGCCTTTCACTTTTAAATTCTCTGCCTTGCTATCAGAGTTAATAAATCGCAGTGTAAGACATTTTACCATGTAGGAGTATTTCTTCGAGAACCAGTTTTTTGGGGATAATTCAATCCATAAGGCTTTATAGAGAAGCAGATTTGAACATAACATAAAAAATACGCAAGTCAAAGTTATAATCAAGTAAAACTTATAGGAGATGACCAAATATACGCAAGAATTTTTTTTTCGTGAAATACTAGAAAAGATACAAAGTTATTTATACATATATTGTTACTATAATATAATTAATTTAAAAAAAACATGTTTATAAACAATTTATTTAGATTCAATTTTCAGAAGAAATATTAATCATCATTTACAGGCATTCAGCTAGTACATTCGATAAATGCCTATAGAAAATTTAACATGTTTTCATTATGACTTTTGCTTGTTGTTGGAACAATAATTATTTTGACAAAACAAAAAGTACCTATATTATATTCTGTAGCCTGATTTCCAAACTTTACAATTTTTTAACATTCATGTGGTTTCAGAAAGCGGGAAATATCCTAAACTTCTGTAATGAAACCATCAAGTTGAACGGCTCCATCCCCATCCAACAGCCAGCAGCTGCGGTCTATTCGAATACAACTTTGACGTCTGTAGGACTCACTACAACTGGTCAACACACTGTGGCCTTTGCAGGAACTTACGATGGTAGATTGAAGATGGTAAGCTAAAATAACTTGTATTTATTTTCAAGACATGTAGACATTTTTGTTTGTATCTGACTATCATCGATAGGTGCCACCACCAGTGAGAATTGGATTGAGATGTGCTTGGATGTCAAACGTTCGTTTTGTACATGTTCTCATATTTGTGCGCGTGGGTTTATTACGCTCAGTTCATTGTTATGTTTGAAGTTAACGATCTAGTGTGAAAACAAAATCTACATTTTTCGCCCATTTTATTTTTTTTACCTCTGTGACGTCATATCGTGACATCTTACGCCACGGTGACCTTTTTTTGTAGTTATGACACACAGTGGTCTAATCCATTACGCATTAGCGACTCCTTTTTAATGTGTTAAACAATTCTAGCCACCCCTTGTGGCACAGCCCAGCTAGGACAATCACTAACAACATAATACGTTCAGGAAAAGGTGATGACGATATTATTCTTGACCAATCGCCTTTTTTGTTTCTATGCAATCCTTCTCTGTTATAAGAATGTCATTACACATTAAAATATCCCAGTGATCTTAATTTAAAGTCATATCGCTACATCAAGGTATAATCCTCTGATATAATTATCCAGTCTCGTTAGGTAGACAGTGATCCCCAAATTACCAAGAAAACCAAGTGACAACACAGTAGGTGTTGATGAGGCTATTACTAATGTGTGCCTAAAGCTTACTACGCTTTTACCCTCATTAGAGACATCCACGTGTACATACTTTTAATCTTTTTTTTTACGTTTTTTTGTGCATTTCTTATAAGTTACTAATGACGCAGACACATAACATAATATTAGGTCGTCAAGAAATTAATGTTGCGTTTTGGAACACTTTCATTAACTATCCCCCCAAAATGTACACCGCCCAAACATCACATATAGCCTGTATAATGTGTAAAGTTTAATATACTCTAAGCCCTTATAGTGATAGCACAGGACGAGACACACATTGTTCTTTGAATACAAGAAGGGAAACAACGCCTCTGTAGCCACAAAGAATATCAAAGAAGTTTATGGAAATGTTTTTGAACGTTCGTAAGTGTCAACGATGGTTCAGTAAATTTCGTTCAGGTGACTTTAGCCTTTAAACTGTTATGGCAGGAGCCAACATGTTGGAATTGATATTGATACTCTGATATTGATGCACTCGTGAAATGGCCCTGAAATTGCACATCTCTCATGAAACAATACGTAAACATCTAAGGAATATTGGAAAACTCCATAAAGAAGTTGTTTAGGTTCCTCACGAACTCTCTGATGATCATCGTTTCCAACGTGTGAACGTTGCTTCGTCTCTTCGGGCGCGTAATGCGCGTGAACAGTTTTTGAACAGAATTGTCACTGGTGATGAAAAATGGATTCTCTATGCGAATATTAAACGCCAAAAATGATGGCTCAGTCCTAGACAAAAACCATTTCCGGCCCCAAAACCTGGATTCCGTCCTCAGAAAGTGATACTTTGTATTTCGTTGGACATCAAAGGAGTAACTCATTTCGAACTCCTCAATCCACAGCAAACTGTCAATGCAGAGATCTATAGTCA